>NW_026652281.1:92638368-92824479 GCF_009828535.3 Hylobates moloch
CTTTTACTTTCTATTCTGGCTCTGAGTGCCAGCAAGAACCTTGGTCATAGGAAACAGAATACACAACTCAAAGCAATCCAAGACAGAAATGTATTGGCTTATGTCATGGAAAATTACGAGGCCACTGACTTCAGGCACAGCTGGATCCAGGGGTTCTGTATTTGTCAGGCTTCTCTCTCACATACTTCACTCTGGCGCTTACTCTTTCTCTGTCCACCTTGGCTTCCTTCTCAGGCAGGCCATCCCTGCACCTGCAGGCTTACTTTCTCTCAGCTTAGTGGAAAGGGAGTACCATTCTCCCTGTGGTTACAACAAAAGGTCCTAGAATGAGTCTCACTGGACTAGCTTGGGTCACCTGCCCCACCCTAAAGCAATCACTGTGGCTGTGAGCACAAAATATTCTCATCACTGGCCAGACCTGAGCGCATGCCCACCCTATCTTCTGGACTTACAGGGGTGGTATTTCAGGGTGTGAGTAACAGAAGAGGAAAGAAACTCTGGGCAGAAAAAAATCTATAGATGTCCACTACATTTGTCTACAGTTTTTCCTTGGTAACTGGCAGCTTTTACTACACTCCCCGATAATCTGAAGTCATCAAATTCTTAGAAGTGCCAGAAACAGCCTCAGTCTAAAAGACAGGTCCCCGTCCTGCACAGATTCCTGTTTAGACAGTATCTGGACAGAAAATTTAACAGAATATCTTCTGCTTTTCATCTCTTAACTTTTTCTGATGACCAAAAATATACACTGGCTATAAAAAGTTCCACCATTCTAGAAATATGTAACAAATAACGTGAAATACCCTGGAGGTGACACCCCCTGAGAAAACTTCTGTTGAACGGTTTGTGAATTTTTCTCCAGATTTTTTTTTCTACATATGTTTTGAATTCAGCTTGAAAGTAGCCTTTTGACTTTTTGCCCCTTAACATTGAAAGTCTTCCACTTGTCCCTCTTTGCTTCTCCTGGGGAGAGAATCAGGCAAAAGGAGAAGAGGGATTACAGAGACCTTTGACCACAGGGCCCTCCTGTCATCTCACTGGTCTGTTTCTTTGCCCACTCTCCATGTACCTGCATCGCGACTCAGCCTTCTGGAAGCTTTTATTCAGGGGATTGGAGGCCCAGTGAGGTCATTCATTGGCTCATTCATGCATTCGACAAATATGTACTGAGCTGGGCACCTGGGCCGGGGACAGGACAGATTCATCCATGCCCCTGGGGGCCTTTTTCTTCTTCCTGATTTCCCAGGCACCAAGTGCTGCTCCTTACCTCCTGCTGCCTTAGTTGACCTATCTGTAAACTGGGCATAATGATATCTTCCCTGTCCGAAGGAAGGGGATGGATCGTCAGTGCCCGGAGGTCTCTTCCTATCTCAGATCTGTCATTTCCAAGTGTAAATCCCCACAGGCAGTTACCCTCAAATCCAGTCAGCTTCTTCCAGCTGTCTACCTGTGATGGAGTGGGTAGGAGCATGGACCCTAGTTAGGAGCCTCACTGCCTGGGTTCAACTCTGGGTAGAGTAACTGACACTTCCCGTTTGCTTGGAGCTTTCCCCATTTTAGCACCCAAAGTCCCACATCCAGGAAAACCCTTCTGTTCTGAGCCAACCAAGACAGTTGACCATCTTTTGCTTCTGCCTCTTATTTTGTTATTTATTTATTTGAGACTGAGTCCTCCCTCTGTTGCCCAGGCTGGAGTGCAGTGGCACAATCTTGGCTCACTGCAACCTTCGCCTCCCAGGTTCAAGCAACCCTCCTGCCTCAGCCTCCCAAGTAGCTGGGATTACAGGCACACGCCACCCGGCCTAGCTAATTTTTCCATTTTTAGTGGAGACGGGGTTTCACTTTGTTGGCCAGGCTGGTCTCGAACTCCTGACCTCACGTGATTCACCCGCCTCGGCCTCACGAAGTGTTGGGATTACAGGCATGAGCCACCGTGCCCAGCCAGTTCTGTTTCTTAATGTGTGAACTTGTGCCAGTCCCTCAGCCTCTCTGTTCTTTGGCCTCCTCATCTTAACTTTGAGGATAAGAGCAATCTCTCCTGCTAGGGTTGTTGTGAGGATTAAATGAGATAATATGTGTTACATTCTTAGAGTCTGGTCAGAGTTCACACTCTACAAATGCTAGCTATTGTTATTCTCCTCTCCTGCCTAGGCTGGGGGCCTCTAGAAGTACAATTGCCTGGGTCCCATATGGTTGGGGCTCAGGAATGGGAGTTCTATAGCTTTGGGTTCTATTCCTGAAGCAGCCACTTTGTGTATGACCTTAAGCAAGTTCTCTAACTCTCTGAGCCTTGGTGTTCCTCACCTGTAAAATGGGGATGATAATAAACCCACCTTTCCAGATGGCCCCAAGCCCTGAGTTTGGCCCACATTTTATGATCAATATGTGACCGCCATTATTACTGATCATTAGTCTGGGTCCGTGTGGTTCAGAACATAGAACTGCTGCCTGCCTGACTTCAGTAATTCATGCAGAGAAACAGCATTTGGACCTCCCAGTACAGTTCATTTTGTAGAATTTTTACACTGTGTGGATATAAGTGGCTGTCTTGGAGGTCCCTAGGCTTGCTAAGCACAGAGGCCTCAGGCCCCCAGACTGGATAGTGCCCCACCCCCAGATGCCAAGTTCACCTGGCCTCCTCTTCTCCAGCCTCAGTCACCTTCTGCTGAGCAGCTCCACCTTGGCCTTGCTTACTCACGGACTAAGCCACATGACCTGCCTGCAGAGCCTCAGGTGAGTCACCGAGTGGCCCCATGGGAATGAGTGGGAAGAAACACTTCCCACTCAGTTGGGACCACATCCAGGGAAGCACTGAGGGCACCTCCCAGGGGATCCTTTGTGGCTCCCTCCCAGGCCCATCCCTGTGCCGTCCCAGGTGGGTGCCCACTGCTCTTGCCTTCTAATGCCATCAGCTTCCTCCTGGTTACAAAAGTGGCCTAAAGGGCTTAGGCCCACGTTGTAGAACAACCCTTGAGGCACACACAGTTCACCCTGGGCTCTTGTTAAAATGCTCATTCTGATTCCCCAGGTCTGGAATTCTGCCTAGATTGTGCTTTTTTTTTTTTTTTTTTTTTTTGAGTTGGGGCCTCACTATGTGGCCTAGGCTGGCACAGGTGCAATCATGTTGCACTGCAGCCTCAAACTCCTGGGCAAACGTGATCCTCCTGCCTCACCCTCCTAAGTAGCTGGGACTACAGGCCTAAGCCGTTGCACCCAAACTCAGCATTTCTTTTTTTGTTTGTTTGTTTTTGAGACGGAGTTTCGCTCTTGTTGCCCAGGCTGGAGTGCAATGGTGCGATCTCAGCTCACTGCAACCTCCGCCTCCCAGTTTCAAGCGATTCTCCTGCCTCAGCCTCCCAAGTAGCTGGGATTATAGGCATGTGCCACCACGCCCGGCTAATTTTTGTATTTTTAGTAGAGACAGGGTTTCTCCATGTTGGTCAGGCTGGTCTTGAACGTCCAACCTCAAGTGATCTGCCCACCTCGGCCTCCCAAAGTGCTGGGATTACAGGCGTGAGCCACCGCGCCTGGCTTCAGACTCTGCATTTCTAAAAAGCTTCCGGGTGGTATCAGTTCTGGGGGCCACAGTCTGCACTTTGAGTAGTGTGGGTCTAGACTCAGATGGGGTGGCCTTCCTATACTCCCTTTGTGATTTCGCTCCCTGCCCCTAAGATAAATAAACATGACACTCACTTTCAATGTGATTTTTCAAAACATGCAATCTTGTGACTAAAAACAAATCCAAGCAGTGACACAAAGCATTGCTTTGTTTATATCCAAGTACACCTCCTACCCCCTACCTCGGGCAGAGCAGAGTAGGTAGGAAGTGAGGTTAGAGAGTTCCAAGATGTTATATCATATTGGACCATTTCGCCCAAAATTAATTTACTGAAAGGTGATCCATTAAAATGTATTTATTTTTATTTTATTTTTATTTTTTGAGACAGAGTCTCACTCTGTTGCCCAGGCTGGAGTGCAGTGGCATGATCTCACCTCACTGCAACCTCTGCCTCCAGGGTTCAAGCGATTCTGGTGCCTCAGCCACCCAGGTAGCTGGGATTACAGGTGTGCACCACCACGCCCAGCTAATTTTTGTATTTTTTTAGTAGAGATGGGGTTTCACCATGTTGGCCAGGCTGGTCTCGAACCCCTGACCTCAAGTGATCCACCTGCCTAGACTCCCAAAGTACTGGGATTACAGGTATGAACCACCGTGCCCAGCCCCATTAAAATTTAATTTGCAAAATAAGAGAAAGTAAAAACAACATGCAAACAAATACTTCCCAAGGGCCTAAGACCATTTGCCTCAGCTGTTTGTTGGTTTTTCCTACCCAGGCAGAGCAAGATCAGGGCTCAGTAAAGACGATACCCTGGGTTTAAGGAAAAACCTACTATTTGCATAGATGAGAACATGATATGCCCCTGAGAACTGATTTGTGTGAATCAGAGAACCCCACGTGAAACTGGCATTCAGCCGGGCCAGCCCGGAGACCCCTGACACAGAGGCTGAGGTGAAGCTTGGCAAAGAAATGTAGAGACTGCTCCTGGGCCAGGGGCTCTGGATTTGTTTCCACCAGCCTGCAAGTCCCTAAGTCTCTGGCCGGTCACAGCTCACTGCTGGGTCTCAGTTTTCTCACCTGGACGTTGGGGACAATAATTCCCACCTTGCTCACCACCCCCCACCTGCCATGACCCCTAGAAGTTTTGCTACTAGCATATGAATTCCTGGGTGTGTAAGGCTTTGCAAACTGTAGAGTTCTTAGCACAGCACCTACGAAGGCCTTTAAGCTCCTGAAAGCCTCTTGGTCTATTCCCTGCCTTTCCAGACTGAACAGGAACAGTATCGGTGATGTCGGTTGCTGCCACCTTTCTGAGGCTCTCAGGGCTGCCACCAGCCTAGAGGAGCTGGGGTGAGTTGCCCATCCTGCCCCCAAACCCAGGACAATTTTGGCCGGGAAAGATGACAAGGGCAAGGGGCTACCTGAGCACGCCCTTTGCTTCTTCATCTCATCTCCTTCACCCACTTCTACACTGTGTAAACAACCTGGGGCCTAGAACCTTGGGGGACCCAAAGACAGGATGTAAGAGTGTCAGTTGCAGCAAGAGGGATTTAGGTCAGACAATGGGGAGAACACCCTAAACAGAAGCCAAGAGTTAGGAGCTGTCACTCAACATGGGGTGATGGGGCTCTCTGTGTGAGCCGAGGCCCTTCCTGGGACTTCAGCCTCCCTTTCTTTTTCTGGGAGTGGGGTGTGGACAAGATGAGATGGCAGAAGGCTGATGAAGCTGTTCTCTCTCCCAAGCTTGAGCCACAACCGGATTGGAGACGCTGGTGTCCAGCACTTAGCTACCATCCTGCCCGGGCTGCCAGAGCTCAGGAAGATAGAGTGAGTGGCCAGCCCTACAGAGGAGGGCCATAGGGGTCACACCATGGTCCTAGGAGATACTGGCCCCTAGCTCAGGCCAGCATGGTAAAATCTCCCCTGCGCCAACCTCAGTGTCCAAGCAGTGGGGCTCAGTGACCTCCTGGCCCTCACTGTGGGACCTTAAGCCACCCCAGCCCCTGCTCTTCTCTGGGCCTTTCTGCCTCATTGTCTGGGTAGGTGTGTGGTGTGGGGGGGTTGTCTCTTAGGCCCCCTGAAGCAGGGGTGGCAGCCCCAGCAGATGTGCTGGGGTGTCGGGGAGAGGTGGCATCAGAGGACCTGATGGCTGCCCCCCTCCCAAAGCCTCTCAGTGAATAGCATCAGCTCAGCCGGGGGAGTGCAGTTGGCGGAGTCTCTCGTTCTTTGCAGGCGCCTGGAGGAGCTGATGTGAGTGTCTGCCCAGCTGTGCCCCCCAGGCCCACCTGGCCTCCTCTCCCACAGTGGGCACAGGGCAAGGCGGGGGTCCCGAGTGGGCCGGCCCAGCACTCAATGCTCATTCCTCTCCTCTTCCAGGCTTGGCTGCAATGCCCTGGGGGATCCCACAGCCCTGGGGCTGGCTCAGGAGCTGCCCCAGCACCTGAGGGTCCTACAGTGAGTGGCCCCCTACCCACACCATGCAGGGCTGGTGGGGAGGAGGGTTCCTGGGAGCAGTGGGGAGGTCCAGGCCCCCATCAGTTGAGCTGCCCTGCCCCAAGTCAAGCTGTGGCATGTACCCACTCTCCTGCCTCTTCCTTCCCTGCCTCTGACATCTACAGCAAGAAAATCACGAGGCCCAGCCTAGTCCTGCCTCTGCCACTGGCCCCTGCCTGCACTTGGCCAAACCCCTGCCCCTTCTCAGCCTCAGTTTCTTCATGTGCAAAAGAAGTACAATGATCCCAGTTCAGTCTGCCCTGTGAGGGGATCCCTGAGGGTGAATGAGAAATCCTGGCAGAGGGCTTCGCAGGAGCACAGTGCCAATCAACGTGGCCTCAGCACTTCACAATTGAAGTCCATGGTCTCATGGCGGCCCCAGAATGCTTGGACCTTTTTTTTTTTTTTTTTTGAGATGGAGTCTCTCTCTGTCGCCCAGGCTGGAGTGCAGTGGTGCAACCTCGGCTCAATGCAACCTCCACCTCCTGGGTTCAAGCAATTCTTGTGCCTCAGCTTCCAGAGTAGCTGGGAGTACAGGCATGCGCCACCATGCCTGGCTAATTTTTGTATTTTTAGTAGAGATGGGATTTCACCATATTGCCCAGGCTGGTCTTGAACTCCTGGCCTCAAGTGATCCACCCACCTCAGCCTCCAAAAGTACTGGGATTACAGGCGTGAGCCGCCATGCCCAGCTGGTGCGGGGACTTTTATGTGCTCCCTTTTCCAGGCAAGGGAACGAAGGCCAGGAGAGGTGTGGAGAATTTTCCTTACTCATAAACAAAGGACCCGGGTGTTGAATTTCGGATCTCAGACCCCAAAGCCAGGGTCCTTGATACCCACCCAGGTCCTGTGTGGATGGTGAATTAGCCAGAGACTGTCTACGGGCTGATGCTGCAGCCTGAGACAAGGCTGAGGGTGGGGCTCTGGAAACGCCAGTCCCTCAGGCTCCTCTCACCCTCTCCTCTTTCCCCAGCCTACCATTCAGCCATCTGGGCCCAGGTGGGGTCCTGAGCCTGGCCCAGGCCCTGGATGGATCCCCCAGTCTGGAAGAGATCAGGTAAGTAGGGGCTGCCCAGCCCAGGCATGGGGACAGTCCTGGGCGGGTCTGGGGGTTCCTCTCACAGGTATCTCCCCTACCCTGCAGCTTGGCGGAAAACAACCTGGCTGGAGGGGTCCTGCGTTTCTGTAAGGAGCTCCCGCTGCTCAGACAGATAGAGTAAGTAGCCTCCCCTGCCTGCCTGGGGGACCAGTGGCAGGCTGAGGGCAGCCCTTCTTTGACTGAGCCTAACACCTGGGGAGGGCTTTGAAGTGATAGAAGCCCCAGGGATGGTGGGGGCCTGGCTCAAGAAAGGAAGTCTTTCCTAAAACTCCTAGCTTACCCCAGACCCTGGCGGCTCTGCTCCCTCCTGTGCTGACTGTGGGAGACAGGACCTGCTAGATCCCCTGACTCAAACACCCCCCATCCCATCCCATGCCCTTCTCCATCCCCAGCCTGGTTTCCTGTAAGATTGACAACCAGACTGCCAAGCTCCTCACCTCCAGCTTCACGAGCTGCCCTGCCCTGGAAGTAATCTTGTGAGTGATTGCAAGAGCCCTGAGCTGGCTGGGAAAAGGAAAAGTGGGGAGGGGTCCGGGGAGTTGGCTCCAGCCTGCTGTATGGCCTGGAGCTGCTCCCATCCTCTCTGGCCAGTCCTCCCACTGGTAAATGGGGAAGATCATTCTCACTCAGACATCCTCTCAAAGACATTCTAACACTTGAGCTGCAGGTAATGTTGGGTAAAACAATTTACCTTCTCCTGCCTTTTCCCCCATTTGTAGAGTGGTGGGAGCGGAGGTGGACCAGATGGTCTTTAAAGGTTTTTGGTCCAACCTTCCTTTTGGGAGGCAACTGGATAGACCACCTTGCCTGCTTGATGAAACCTCCATTTATGAACCACTGTTGGTAGAAACAGTGGCTAAAGCTGGAGAAAGCCACCCCCAGACCTGCTGGCTGGCCATGCTTGGCTGTCTCTTAGCAATCAGAATCCCCCAGACCTTGGGGCCTTGCAGGGCTGCCTCATGAGTAAACTAGAATTCTAGGACTAGCCTGGGACCCTAACGGCGGTATGGAGGACAAAGCCGTTTCCTAAAGAACAGGACACAAGTGATTACAAGATGATTTTAGTTTGCATCCGAAAGGTCTTAACCCTTCTCATTACACCAAAGCGAAAGTCTCAGATCAGTGGTAATTCATCTTTAACACCTAACACTGGATTCTCCCTTTTTAACCAAAAGGGTTAAAAACCCAACATCTTAGGAAGGGCATATGTTCCAACTAGAAGTTAATACCATTGTTTGTACTATATTTATTTTTGTAACTACCTTCTATATGGAGTCTGTAACACAAGTTTTCCATTGATAGTAGTAATAAATGTTTCCTTTCAAGATTTTTTGTTTTTTTCCGAGATGGAGTCTCCCTCTGTTGCCCAGGCTGGAGTGCAGTGGTGCAATCTCAGCTCACTGCAACCTCCACGTCCCGGGTTCAAGAGATTCTCCTGCCTCAGCCTCCTGAGTAGCTGGGATTACAAGTGCCCACCACCACACCCAGCTAATTTTTGTATTTTTAGTAGAGACAGGATTTCACCATGTTGGTTAGGCTTGTCTCAAACACCTGACCTTGCCCCCCCAAAGTGCTGGGATTACAGGCATGAGCAACCACGCCCAGCCAAGGTTAATTTTTTAAAGAAAAAAGAAGGGGCTGATTTAAAGAAAAATACGATGCATCCTAAATACAGGAGGTACATGTATGTGGCAAAAATGGCAACATCTTGTGAACAACATCATGATCCAAACTTGACAGGGAGGGGAGCAGGGAGGAAGGTAACCTGCACCCTGACATCTTCAGGGAAGGACACACAAGCACCCTATCAGGTGGCCTCTCTTGAAAACCCTTGCCCCCACGATTGGCCCCCCGCTCTCCTCCCTCACTGCTTTGTCTCCACCCCTCGACCTCCTTGCTCTCCTGCTGCTGACTTTGGGACCCCTACCCTACAGGCTGTCCTGGAATCTCCTCGGGGATGAGGCGGCTGCCGAGCTGGCACAGGTGCTGCCGCAGATGGGCCGGCTGAAGAGAGTGGAGTATGAGGGGCCAGGGGAGGAATGGGATGGGCTGAAGGGGGACTTACATCCCAGAAACACCAAGAGGCCACTGGGTCGGTCCCCTGCCTCCCAGAAAGCCCTTCCTTGAGTTGCACACTCTGGCCTGTTCCAAGCCCCTGCCAGGCTTAGTTCCCCCTGGGTTCTAGCCTTCAGCCTTCCTGCTGCACATGCCATAAGTCCCCTGTTGTCTTTTGGGTTCCCTGAGAAGGTAGTGTGGGAGACTGTGTCCCCCGACCTTGGCCTGAGGAAGGGACCTAGGAAACTCTCACACCCATTCTCACGGCCATGTTTCTCTTTCCCCTCCCCTCACCATCCACTGAGAAGCCTGGAGAAGAATCAGATCACAGCTTTGGGGGCCTGGCTCCTGGCTGAAGGACTGGCCCAGGGGTCTAGCATCCAAGTCATCCGGTAACAGAGGCCTGCAGGGGCAGGGATGGTGGGTGGGAGGCTACACCAACCCCCAGATCTAATGGGACTCCCTGGAGGAGGCGGCAGGGCCTGGGTTGGGGATTTGTAAAGGAGGCTTGGACCACTCTGCCAAGAATTTGGCAGCAAGCAGACTTGGATCAGATCCCAGCTCTGCCACTTGCCAATTGTGTAACTTTGTAGCCATAACTCAACCTCTCTGAACCCCAATTTTCTCATCTGTGAAATGGGGATACTGATAGTATCTACCTCAGAGAGTTGTAAGGACTAAATGAGCATACAAAGCACTGAACCCAATGCCTGGCACATAGTAAGCACTTAAAATGGCAGCTATAATCAGAGCCATCACATACAGTTGTACAGGTTGTGCACTGCACAAGGGCATTAAACCTAAGGGGCACCATTCACATTGTCAACCTGCTAGATTTCTAGCAGGTGAGAGTAAAGTGCCTTGTTCTATCAAAATCATATATTATGACAATTTCAGACAGATGGCAGTAAAACATCTTGAAGAAAGAGGGTCTTTTCTTTATTTGCACAAATGTGTCATATGAGTGTGGCCTTAGCTGGCATCACTATCTCCCAGGGAGGAAGGTTGAGCTGGAGGACTCAGGAGGCAGGTGTGGGGGACACCCTCGCCCTGGGTCAGCTATGCTGGTCTAACACCTGCCTCTGCCAGGTAACTCTGGGCACAGCTCTACCTTTTTGGGCCTCAGCCTCCCAATCTGCAGATACGACAGACGGCAGAGACGGGAGGATGAATGAGTGCCTATATCTGTGCCCCACAGCCTCTGGAATAACCCCATTCCCTGTGACATGGCCCAGCGCCTGAAAAGCCAGGAGCCCAGGCTGGACTTTGCCTTCTTTGACAACCAGCCCCAGGCCCCTTGGGGTACTTGATGGTCCCTCAAGACCTTTGGAATCCAGCCAAGTGATGCACCCAAATGATCCACCCTTCGCCCACTGGGATAAGTGACTCAGGAAAGAAGAGCCTCGGCAGGGTGCTCTGCACTCCACCCAGGAGGAAGGATACGTGTGTCCTGCTGCAGTCCTCAGGGAGAACTTTTTTGGGAACCAGGAGCTGGGCCTGGACAAAGGAGTACCCTGCATTACGTGGGATATGTGTGATCAACTGGGGACATGCGACACACAGTGAGGGTGTCATGACAATGCATGACACATATGGTTATATGTGGCAGTGTGACCCCTTGACATGTGGCATTACATGAAAGCCGGTGTGATGCATGCTCTATGGCATGGGTCCTGGCACACCAAGTGGCAGGATACATGATTGTTGGTCTATATATGACACATGACAAATGTCCATGTCACAGGACTCATGGCTGGCCAGATGACCTCAGGCTGGCCCAAGATCTAATTTATTAATTTTTAAAGCAAATACATATTTATAGATTGCATGTATGGAGCAGCTAAGTCAGGAAAAGTCTTCTGCCTGAGCTGGAGGAGACAGTGTCCATGCACTGACCAGTCCAGGGGCTTAAGGACCAGGGCTCTGGGACAAGCCGGGGACTCAGCCATGAAGTCCCCTCCTGCCTCAATCCTCAGCCTACCCATCTATAAACTTGATGACCCCTCCCTTACTTACATACTAGCTTCCAAGGACACGTGGAGGTAGGGCCAGCCTGGCGGGAGTGGAGAAGCCCAGTCTGTCCCGTGTAAGGGACAAAGCCAGGTCTAACGATACTGGGTGGGGGGCACTGCCAAGACAATAGGCTAGGCTGCTGGGTCCAGCTACCACCTTGGTGGGATTCAGGTGCGCCTCCGTACACTCCACATGTTACCCAGTGTTCTTGTTACTTCCAAGGAGAAGCAAGAATGGCTCTGTCACACTCGAAGCCAAGTTGATCAATAAACATGATGGTCTTCCACCTCTAGCCTGAGTCCGATGTTTCCTGTTACCCCACTGAAGTCAGAAGTGGTTCACCCCCTGCCCTAGGGACTGGACAGCAGCGCAGACAACAGAGAGGTGTGCTGAGTGGAGCACTGGCCTGGGAGTCAGGAGACATGGGTTCCCAGCTCAGACCTTGTCTCTAGTCATGTGGTCATGGGCAAGTTACCTCCTCTCTCCAGACCTCGCCTGCAACATGAGGGTGTTATAGAAGCTCAGCATGTTAGAAACATTTTTTGTTTGACTTGCATAACATTGAAACTACTTTCTGAATTCATTGTCAGTATTCAAAATTGGGAATTTTACATAAAAATTCAGATTCTGCTTGCTTTTAAGTGCTAATCCAGCACTCCCACTAAAGAGTCACATGACTGTGTCTTTCAGATGCGCACACATGCCTCAGCTTGCTACAGTCCCCAGCACTCCCCATTGTCTTGACACCCCACCTGACCCCACTTTTTGCTGCTCTTTGACCCTGGCCTAGAGAGTTTGCATGGGTATGTTGTACCAGAGGAACATGGCTTTGGAAGTCAGACAGGCATGGAATAGAATGTGACTTAACCCCTTGCTACCTGTCTTGGAGGTATGTGGGTTGGCAGCCACCACCCAACACACACACACATCAAGACTGTTGGAGAAGTCAGGAAAGCAAGACAAGCAAAGTTACTGGCAAAAATAAAAATTAAAAAAAAAAAGGAGTTAAGTACAGTTACGTCCTAGTTCTCCTCTCTTTTTATAGCCAAATATCATATGACGTGAAGAGATGCCCAAAATGACAGATCAGCATCCTCTCTCCCTCCTGTAGTTAAAACAAGTTGATCTTCGTGGGAGCCTCCCACCCCATTGTGAAAAACCAGGTCGGGAGGGTGCAGTTACAGCTGAGCACCACTGGAGGGCAGGCTAGCCCACTGGCGATTCATGAGGCAACTTCCTTCACTGTGGGACCCAGAAGGAAGTTAGGAGGCGATGCTAGGGCCTGTTCCCACCTGGCCTAGTAGCTTGGGATGTCCCAGCCTACCAGTGGCTCACCTGGATGGCTTGGCCTTGACCTTTGCAGCCCTCCAGGTTGTTCCCGGCCCCCTGCCAAGCATGAGGAGAAAGTCCTCCGGCCAAGTGCTGAGCACCCATACTTCACATAGGGCCACCTTTACTGGGCCAGGGTCAGGGCACACCTAGCACCAAATGGGCCCGTCGGCCTGGTCATGGGGGAAAAAGTAGGCAGGAAGAGGATCCAAGAAGTTTACCAGGCAACCCTGGGCCCGAAATTCTGTCTCCCTTTCCTGGGACATGATGCCAAGTTGACCTTGGCCTTCAGTGTGCCCCAGATCACCTTCGCACCAGAGGGGTTGCATTGCCTCCTCTCCTTGCCCAAGAATGAAAGATGAGTCCCTCAAAGCCTGTAAATGGCTTGGCAGGGGAGCCAAGGCTGAGGAAGGAGCAGAGGGTACCAACCAGAGGCACCTGGCCATGGGGGACAGGGGACCTCAGAGCGCAAGGACATTATTTTCATTTGCTGCTTAGCCATTTTACTTCCCTCTTCTCCTTTTTCCCTCTTCATATCTGCCCAAATTCTACACTCCAAGAAACTTTCAGCAGCTTCCCTGAAATAAACCATAGTATTGCGGCACTGAAGAGCTGGCTGGGCCTACATCAAGTTGGTGTGAAATCGCCTTGTTCATTTTATTAAGAAACTTCCTCTCTTGCCACCTGCCTGCTTGGAGGCCTTAACTGTTTTTTGGTTTTTGTTTTTCATTTTTTTGAGATGGAGTCTCGCTCTGTCACCCAGGCTGGCGTGCAGTGCTGCAATTTGGGCTCACTGCAACCTCCACCTCCCGGGCTCAGGCAATTCTCCCGCCTCAGCCTCCCGAGTAGCTGGGATTACAGATGTTCACCACCACGCTTGGCTAATTTTTGTATTTTTAGTAGAGACGGAATTTCACTATGTTGGCCAGGCTGGTGTCAAACTCCTGACCTCAAGTGATCCACCTGCTTTGGCCTCCCGAAATGCTGGGATTACGGGCATGAGCCACTGTGCCCGGCCTGTTTTTCTATCCAACACGGATGGAGTACAGCCTCCCTGCCCCCTTCCTCCCCAAAGTAGGCTCAGTTTAAATATATACATGAAAACAAGTAAAATTCAAAGAAAAGCAAGGTTATGGGGTGGCAAGCAGTATGATCCAATGGAAGCTCCCCGTCTCTGCATGTGAGCCCTCGCACTGAGAACGCGATCAGGCTGATAAGTACCTGCATCTATCTGCAAGACTGGGAGAATCTCCTTTTGCTACTTTGTCTCTTGGCCTCCATCTTATAATTGTACAAATTGAATGTTCATCTTTCTTTTTTAGTTTTATTTATTATTATTATTTTATTTTTCCGTAAGTTATTGGGATATAAGTGGTGTTTGGTTACATGAGTAAGTTCTTTAGTGGTGATTCGTGAGATTTTGGTGCACCCAGTGCCTGAGCAGTATACACTGCACCATATTTGTGATCTTTTATCCCTCGTCCCTCTCCCACTCTTCCCCCCGCAAGTCCCCAAAGTCCATTGTGTCTGAATGTCCATCTTTCTGATGGAAGTCACAGACTCCCCCTTCACCTCCTTCACATGCCTCAGGTGCTGTCAAATTGCCTCCTCTATCCTTCCCCTAAACACACTCACCTGTCCAGCTAGTGGTTCCCAAGCTGTAAAACTGCAGTTACAGAAATTGTAAGGGTGTCAGGATCTTGTCACCATGCAGATTCTGGTTCAGCAAGTCTGGGGCAGGATACCCAGACTTCTCCAGCCCTTCCAGACAGCCCCAGACACCTGGGATTCTGCATTTCTAAGAAGCCCCCAAGTGATGGCCATGTTGCTGGGCCATACTTAGCTTAGCAAGACTGTAGATGAGTGGATCACAACCCTGACTGCACATTAGAATCCCCTGGGAAGCTTTTAAAAATCACTATTTTTAAAAGGAGTATTTGCGCTGAGTGCAGTGGCTCACGCTTATAATCCCAGCACTTTGGGAAGCTGAGGCAGGAGGATCACTTGAGCTCGGGAGTTTGAGACCAGCCTGGGCAAAATGGCGAAACCTTGTCTCTACAAAAAAACACAAAAATTAGCCGGGCATGGTAGCGTGCACCTGTAGTCCCAGCTACTCGGGGTGGGGGGTGCGGGTGGGGTGGGGTGGGGTGCTGAAGTAGGAGGATCACTTGAGTCTAGAAGGTGGAGGCTGTGGTGAGCCCAGATCATGCCACTGCACTCCAGCCTGGAGGACAGAGCAAGACCCTGTCTTGGGGGAAAAAAGGAGTATTTAGAAAGCTCCCTGAGTGATTCTAGTGTGGAGCCGCAGTAGAGACCCACTGGTCTGGAGTATGCTGTCTCTTGGAGAGGCTGAGCAAGCCTTTGCACCTGCACCTGCACCCCTTATTTTGTCCTGCGGATCCCATGACCCTCCCTCCCCAGAGAGGGATACTAACTCCAGAGACTTTTCCTAACTTTCCCAAAGGTACAAAGCTGGTAACTGGTGGCACCAGGAATCAAACCCAGGTCACTCCTGTGACACCTACAGTTTTCTCATCTGTATAGTAAGGGGATGAGCAAAAGGAGGTTAGGCACGAGGACCTATGTTCTTCAGCTGCAAAGATGATCTTATGGCTCATTTCTGCACTCCCTTGGGGAGAGTTCTGGATCCTCAGCCACCTGCCCTGCCTGGTTATTTCTGTAGAGCATCACCACCTGTGATGTACTCTAGGCCCAACAATCACAGCAACAATCTCCTCTATTTTACAGATGAGGAAACCAAGACACAGAGAGAGAACATGACTTGCCTGAGGTCACACAGTGAGTATTTAGTGGGGCTCAGACTCCAACTCTGGAACAAAAGGAAAGGGTGACCTTGGGGTGGTCCTGGACTGGAGATTTAACTGGCCTGCGGGGTCTGTGTGTTCCCTGGAGAGAGAGGGGCCCTCAGGAAGGCAAGAGGGCTGTGCACCCTTCTTGGGCTCTGCTTCTGCCCCCAACCCTACCCTTCATGGCCAAAGCTAGGCCTGAGGACCTGTGATGCACTCTAGGCACATCCAGAGCTTCCAGGAAAGACCATTCAGTGGCCGGTTTGGTACAGATTATCTCATCCCAGGGCAAGGCTCAGGAAGTTCCAGGGACTGCTGATCTTTGTCCTGCCTCCCAATTACCCCAGTGAAGAACCCTCCCCTTGGCCCTTGGAACCCACACCTGGCGGCTCATCCCACACACACCCCAACCTAGCTGCCCAGAAAGAGACCTTTGCCCTGGGAAGGAGAGAACAGTAGAGGAGCTTTCCCCAGGGAAGAAAGGCCAACTGGGGTCCCCTTGGTTAGGAGCCTGGGGCCAGAGGCATCAGTGGTCCTCACAGGACCCTTAGTCCTCCACCTCCCACCCCCCAACACACACCCACACATACTTCAGCACAGGGTCAGAGCTGAGGGAGGTGTCTGAGGCTGTCTGGAAGGGCTGGAGAAGTCTGGGTATCCTGATCCTAGAAAGGGACCATCCTTGCATCAGAATGACCACAACTCTGGAACTTAAAAAATAGCAAAAAAAATTATATGGCCGGGTGCGGTGGCTCACGCCTGTAATCCCAGCACTTTGGGAGGCCGAGGTGGGTGGATCATGAGGTCAGGAGATCGAGACCATCCTGGCCAACACGGTGAAACCCTGTCTCTACTAAAAATACAAAAAATTATCCGGGCGTGGTGGCAGGCGCCTGTAGTCCCAGCTACTTGGGAGGCTGAGGCAGGAGAATGGCGTGAACCCGGGAGGCAGAGCTTGCAGTGAGCTGAGATCGTGCCACTGCTCTCCAGCCTGGGCGACAGAGTGAGACTCCGTCTCAAAAAAAAAAATAGCAATTATACACTAGCCCTGCTGTCTACACTTGCCTGGCACGTTACAGTCTCACTGCATTCTGTCTCATTGGATTCTCACAACTATCTCATAAAGCTAATACTAAGTCTATCCTATTTTACAGAGAAGGAGAGCAAGGGCCAGAGGATTGAGTGATTTCACCCAGCCAGCCACTGAGTGGCTGGGATTCAAACTCATGGCCATGACTCCGTGCCTGAGGTTGACACTGGAGTCAGCCACACCTGCCTCTAACCAGGAGATCCTTGAGGGGATCCCTCAAGAATCCTGATATGTTTCCATATCAACCCCCTGTGGCACATGGTATTTTCTAAAGACAATCATCACAGTATCTTCCATCCCACATGCTCTTCCTACTATGTGACGGTGACACCCCTCTGTGACTACAACAGAAGTGACATTATATGACTCCCAAGGCAAGGGCCTGAAACAGATGATAACGCTTCCACTTGCCTCTCTTGAAATGCTCACTCATGGAACCCTGTGCCATGCCACTAGGAAGCCCAGGCTACAAGGAATGGTCTCAGGTAGGTGTTCCAGCTGACAATTGCAGCTGAGGTTCCAGCTGACAGCCAGCGTCCAGTGCCAGCCATATGTTCAAGAAAGCCTTCTAGACAATTTCAGCCACCACCATGATCTGACTGCAACTGTATGGGAAACGCTGTGCAAGACCTGCCCTCGATGAGCCCTGAAGACCCCGGAAGTGTGAGGGGTAAGTTTTGGGGTGATCTGCGACGCAACATAAATAACTGGAACACCCTCCCTCCCCCAGTCCTCACACACCTCTGGCCCAGCCAGATCCCTGAACAGCTGGTGCTCCTTCAATGTGTCTTTCATTCACAAGCACACTGACATGCACGGGCAAACCTGGGTATTCTGATCCATTTGTCCAAACAGCCTGGACTGTGAAAATAAACACCCAGATGGCAGGTGTTGACACACATACCCTGACATGGGTCTATTTCGGGGCCTTCAGGCCTCCCACTGTGCACTGAGAGGTCTCCACCTGGGCAGGGAAAGACTTTGCCGTTTAACATTTTGCAATCTTGTGTTGGGTGTGGAATGAGGATAAAGCATGTAGAATCAACCTGTGATGGATCCTTGGCCTTAATCAACTGCCTCAGGGCTCTCCTGATCCCTGGCCTTTTTTTAAAGATAGTTTTATTGGGACATAATCCATACACCATGACACTTGTCCTTTTAAAGTGTGTAAGTCAATGGTTTTAAGAATATCTACAGTTGTGCAATCATCACTATAGTCTAACTTTTTTTTTTATACAGGGTCTTGTTCTGTCACCCTGGCCGGAGTGCAGTGCTGTGATCATGGCTCACCACAGCCTCAACCTCCTAAGCAATCCTTCCACCTCAGCCTCCTAACTGGGACTACAGGAGTGTACCACACCCGGCTAATTTTTTTTTTTTTTTTGGTAGAGATGGTGGGGGTCTCACTATGTTGCTCAGGCTGGTCTTGAACTCCTTGCCTCAAGTAATCTGTCTGCCTTGGCCTCTCAAAGTGCTGGGATTACAGGCAGGACCGCACTCTGCCTAGAATCTAACTTTAGAACATTTTTTATCATCTCCCAAAGAAACCCTTTGCCAATGGCAATCACTCCCCATTCTCCACTCCCGGGCCAAGGCAACCACAAATCTGCTTTGTCTCTTCGTGGATTTGTCTATTCTGGACATTTCATCTAAATGGAGCCATATAATATTGTCTGAGACTGGCTTCTTTCACTGGGCATAATATTTTCCAAGTTTGTCCATATTGTAGCATGTATCAGTACTTCACACCTTTCTTTTTTTCTTTTTCTTTCTTTTTTTTTTTTTGGAGGGGGTATGGATTCTCCCTCTGTCACCCAGGCTGGAGTGCAGTGGCGCAATCTTGGCTGCAACTTCCACCTCTTGGGCTCAAGCAATTCTCCCGCCTTCCGAATTGCTAGGATTACAGGTGCTTGCCACTACGTCTGGCTAATTGTTATATTTTTAGTAGAGACAGAGGTTCGCCATGTTGGCCAGGCTGGTCTCGAATTCCCAACCTCAAGTAATCGCCCGCCTTGACCTCCCAAAGTGCTGGGATTACAGGTGCGAGCCACCACGACTGGCCAGTACTTCACACCTTTCTATGGCTGAATAATATTCTATGTTGTGTGGATATACCACATTTTGTTTTTCCATTCATCAGTGGATGGACATTTGGGTAGTTCCCACTTTTTGGCTACTATGAATCATGCTGCTACATACATTTGTGTACAAGTTTTGTGTGGCCATATGTTTTCATTTCTCCTGGGTAGATATCTAGGAGTGGAATTGCTGTGACCCCTGCCTGGCCTTTGCACTCTGCCTCCTTGGCTAGGGATCCAGTATCTTCCTTGACAGGCCCAACTATCTCATTCTTCAGGTCTCTTAAAGGAAGCCTCGCTGACTCACATGGCTGAGTTGGGTCTTCTGAGCCACCCTACCTCCAATCTTTGCACATTTCATATGGTGATATGATTGCCTGGGTCCTGATCTTGGCCCCCACAGGTGAGCAACTTGAGAGAGACTATCTGCTTTGGTTCACCACTGTCCATCCCAGTGCCTGGCTCTCGTGCTGCTGGAAAGACAAGAGACAGATTCTGAGGCCAGAGCAATCAGGAAAGGCTTCCTGGAGGAAGTGGGGCTGGAGTTGGGTTGATAGGTTGGTTCGCCCCAGAGCGGGGCAGAGGGCTTTGATGGCTTGGGTGGAAGAAAGGTGAGGAGCGCTTGGAGAAAGGAAGGATGGATGGGTGACAGGCAGGCAGAGAACAAAGCTCAGAGCCCCGGGGGCTGTTTAGTCTCGGCCCCTCTAAGGCTGCAAAGTGCCAGTGACTCAGACCTCAGACCTGGAGGGAGGCTCACAGGCTGCAGCGCACGAGGCTCCCACATTAACCCTCACCTGCCTGGAATCGAAAAGCCACAATGGAAGCACTCGGTGTTAACCCTCAGCTGCCCAGTCCTTGAGCCCCAGGGCCAAGGGCTGTGGACATGGCCCTGAGATCTCCGGGAAGGCCCCGCCCCCCCAGAATCTGGTTACGTGAGGCTCAGCCTTCTGATGCCCGGTGGTGAACTTGCCCAGACAGCACCTAAATACCGCGGAGCGGCCAACGGCTTGAGCACCCAGCGACAGACAAGTGTCCTAAGAATTGGTGCCTCTTCTAGGGAAAAGGAGGTCTGGGCTCCAAGGCCTTAAACACTCGCCTAATTTTCCGCACGGATGTGCAGCCCCAGGCCCCGTTCGGATCCGTCTTTATCTCATCGTCTGTGTCAGAAAAATATGTCATGTTTCCAATCTCTGGCGGCAAGAAAATGCCGAGCTCTTTTGCTATTGAAAAAAAAAAAAAGAAGGGAAGAAAACACTGCGGCCCTAATCCTGCCCAATACATCCCAGAACCCAGCCTTGGGTGTTGCCCCGAGGGCGCAGCGCCGCTCCCATCGGCGCTGGGGGGTCCAAGCGGCCCTGGGGCCCCGCAGGCCCGGGCTGAGGCCACCCCTCTGTTCCCGCGTCGGTGGCCCTGAGCGCACAGCGCTTGGAACTCGGAGGTGCCAGAGGCTCGGGCAAAGCAGGCCTGGGGAGGGCGCGAAGCCGCGTTGTTCCGATCCTCAGCCACCTGAGTCCCAGCCTGGAGCCTTCGGACCCTCGCGTTCGGACCCCGAATGTTCGGGCCCCCTCGGTGCCAGGCGCCTCGAGTGCCGGGGCGCGCCAGGCGCGGGCTGGGAGCGGCGGACCGCGGGCGGGACAGCGCCCCCGCTCCTCCCGTGGGAGAGCGCGCGCCCCTCCAGGAAGCTCCCGCCTCGCCTCCCACTTCCCTCCCCACTCCCCCCCTCGGCCGGAGGGAGGAGCCCGAGCCGCCGCCGCCGCCGTCGCCGCCCGCCCGCCCGGCCCGGGAGAAGGACCGGACCCCGAGCGGCTGGGAGCGCACGCGAGCGGGCCGTGGCCGCACGGGCAGCGCCCTGAGCCTGTCCCGCGTCCGCGGGCCCGGCCGAGCAGGAGCAGCGCCAGGGGATGCCCAGGCGGCCCGGAGCGCGGGCAGCGGCAGCCGTGCGGTGAGGGCGGTGGCGCCCGCGGGACCTGCGGTGAGTGGGGCCCGGGCAGGCGGGGCAGCTTGGCGTGAGTGCCCAACTTCGGCCTTGGGGCTGGGCTCCTGGATCCAGCTGCGGGTCCGAAGGAAGCCGGGTTCCGCCTCGCGGGGCTGCGGCGCTCTAGCCCCCGCCGCCCGCGCGAACCCGGAATCCGGCGCTTCGGTGACTCAGCTCCGACCCGGCCACGCGGGGGCGCCCCGCCGGCGCCCGGACTGCGGGGAAGGGCGGGCCGGGTCCCTGGGGAGGGGTCGCCCTCGGGGGTCCGAGCCCAGCTGCTTTGGGGACCCTCCCACCCGCCACGAGGGGCTTGGAGGGCGTACGGGAGGTGGAGTCCAGCCGCTGCCGCAGCTGCTGAAGGCGTGAGGTCGCGCTGGCTCTTGGCGGGCGCGGGCTCCTCTCTGCGCCCCTCTGCCCTCCTCCCACCCGTCAACACCCACCCCCTGCCCCAGGCAACTGCCGGAGGGCCGGCTCCCAGCCCCGGTACTGGGAGCGCAGAGGGGGAGTGGAGCTGGGCAGCTTCCCAGAAGTCGGAGTGTGTTTGCAAACTAGTTTTTGCGAAAAAGCTGTCTGGCACCTGTGTGTTTAAAGGGGGTGTGGGGGTGGGCATGGAGAGAGCGGGCGAGCAAGGCCCTCTCTTATTCCCTGTTTCTCACAGCGATGCTCCTCTGAAAATAGAGGGGTCTTACTCCCCTCTTCCCTGCTCTTCCCACCCCATCCCCCAGCCTCGCTTCTCCTCCCCCCCAGTTTGAGAAGCTCTCCTATGGGGAAGGGGCTGCTTCAAAGGGGGTTGTGATTTGCCCAAGGTCACAGATGCTGCTGGCTCTGGTAGCTAATAGGGGGTTCATCTTGCATCTGAATCCCCTGCCCCATATGTACTGGGGGAAGGGACAGGGGTCTGGAAGAATGATCTTCCAGACAAAACGCCCTTTGTTTTGTCTACCTTAGTTTTTTGCTCGCTTAGAGGTGTGTGCTGTCATCAAAGGGTGGGGGGCTTTTTCTGCCCCTTGGGCATCCACAGCTTCCCGGACTGCAGGGAGCCCATGGTTTTCAGGAAACAGGCGGTGTGCGCAGATTGTAATCCCTGGCAGCTGCAGCCTGCCTGTGGCCAGCCCTGATGAGGAGGCCTGGGAGACCTGGGTCTGACCTCCACCTATGACCAACAGGGAACTTGGCCCAGACCCTCCGCCCCTGTGGCCCTCTGGGTCATCATCTGTGAAATGGGCTGATGTTCCAGGGCCTGCCTCCTGGAGAATGGACACAGCATGAAGGCGTGGTTTTACGGCATTCCCCCTGGCATAGGTCCGGGTGAGCTCCAGGACCACCCCAGCCAGCTGGATTGGAAGGGGTCACCCAGGCAGGTTTCTCCATGGAAAGAACGAGGGACGAAGGATGTGGACGCTTGGGTTCATCTCGCGGCCGTCACTTCCTGTCTGCATGCCTTGTCACCCCTTGGACTTGGGGGTTTTCTGTCTGTAAAATGAGGCAAACTGTGACATGATCCAGCTTACAGTAGGGCAGCTGGGAGGCTGGAACTGGGGAACAGGGAGCAGACGTTCTGCAAGTAGGGAGCACTTCATGAGTGGCAAGTGTGGTGTCTCTGGTGGTGTTCCAATGGACACTCCCTCTGGAATGTCATGAGAATTAAAAACTGGGGCATAAGGGAAGAAGATGGCTGAGAATGGAGCCTCGGTTTCTATGTCTGTAAAACAGTAAGTACTGGACCCCATCCAGTCCTCCTCCTAGTCCTCAGTTTCTATATCTATACACCTTTATATTCTTTTCAGGTAATTGTGTATTTCTGCAAAGGTAGGATTAAATTAGATTGCAAGGACTCGGGTGCCAGCACTTATTGGTATGTGGTGAGCGCCTGGTTAACTGTCATTGTCATTATCCATGGGAATATTAAGAAGCCTGATGTGGGTGACTGCATCCAGGATCCTTTGTGAGATTGTCTCAGGCCAGCTTGCTCCTCCCCCTCCCATCAGGACTTCTGGGCTGTTCTAGGGGCAGGGGCCTGGGGTGAAAGAAGACCAGGAGAGGTGGTAGGTCTCATCCAGGTGTCCCCATTTCCCCACATCTGGCTGTCCTCACAGGGCTCTAAGGAGTGAACAGAAAACAAAAGAGCATTCTCTAGTAATTTCCTCCCTCCTGTCAGAGCAGGAGGCATGATCGCCAGGCACGGTCCCTAATCTGAGAAGCCCTCAGCTCAGGGTCAGTGTGTCCCCAGCCTGATAGAGGTCTCTGTCCCTCTCCCCTCCCCTGACTCTTATACATAGATGGCACTGGGCTACCGAATCAGGAGCAAAACACCTCGAGGACCCAGCTCCTTCCCCCTTGCAGAATATGGCCTCAGAGAGTGGAGATGGGGTCTCCCCCAACCCTGCCGGACACGGTGGTGTGGGCTCTGTGGGAGCTGGGATGCCAGGTCACCCTGTGATCTTGGCAGGCAGCAGCTAGAAAAGTCCACAATCACATGTCTCCCCACCTCCCTGTCCAGAAGGGAGGACGTAGGGGTCCCACAGTGCCTGAGGACAGAGCCCAGGTTAGAGGTGCCTCCTGGCTCCCATCCCAATGTCTTCTGCCCTCATTGGGCCCCTGGACCTCGGCTGTCGCTCCCGTGGCAGAGTCAAGAAGACTGCTGTTCCATATCCTGGAACATTTCTTTCTTTCTTCCTTTTTTTTATTATTTATTTATTTATTTATTTATTTTGAGACAGGACCTTGCTCTGTCACACAGGCTGGAGTGCACTGGTGCGATCTCAGCTCACTGCAACCTCCACCTCCCAGGTTCAGGCGATTCTCGTGCCTTAGCCTCCCAAGTAACTGGGACCACAGGCGCGCACCTAGCTAATTTTTGTATTTCTAGTAGAGATGGGGTTTTGCTATGTTGGTTAGCCTGGCCTTGAACTCCTGGCCTCAGGTGGTCCACCCACCTCGGTCTCCCAAAGTGCTGGGATTTTAGGCATGAGCCACTGTGCCCGACCATGGAACATTTCTTCACTTGTCCTGGCCACACTTGCTCTGAGGTCTGCAATGAGACTGACTGTAGTGAGATTGTGTCACCATCTCTCCTCACTGCTGCATCTCCTGGTTGTATTTTTCTTGGGGCATTTGCCACTCTTTAAAATCATCTTCTTTACTCATTGGTGCACCAGCTTATCTGCCTCCCTCCCCAAAGGGTGTCAGATCCACAAAAAGGCAAGAGCAAACAGTGTCCGTCTTGTTTAGGGCCACGTCCCAGCACTTAGAACAGCGCCTGGCACATTGTAGGTGCTCAGTAAATCCTTGTGTGAGGAATGACTGCACCTGCCCCTCCTTGCAGCCTCCTGTTAAATGAGTCTGTGATATTGAGTGATGGATCCTGGGAGAATTACGAGCTTGCCCTCTTGAGTCTCTGGAGGGATCTCTGGCTTACCATGCTGAGTGCTGGAAGGAGCATGGCCTTGCTGACAGCTAGATTTCAAACTTGTAGCCTACAGAACTGTGAGAGAATCTAAGCCATCCATTGTGTGGTGCTCAACTAGCCCATGGCCAACCAGAGTTTGAAACCCAGTAGCTCAGCTCCCAGCATTCACTGCACTCTTACAATACCCTTTTCTCAGGTTGGGCATGTCTCTGAAAGACTGATGGGAGGGCCGGGAGTGGTGGCTCACACCTGTAATCCCAGTACTGTGGGAGGCCAAGATAGGCAGACCACTTGAGCCCAGGAGTTCAAGACCAGCCTGGGCAACATAGCAAAAGCCCGTCTTTACCAAAATAAAAATAAACAAAATTAGCTGGGTGTGGTGGTGCGTGCCTGTAGTCCCAGCTACTTGGGAGGCTGAGGTGGGAGGATTGCTTGAGCCCAGGAGGTCGAGGCTGCAGTGAGCCATGATTATGCCACTGTACTCCAACCTGGGTGAAACAGTGAGACCATGTCTCAAAAAAAAAAAAGAAAAAAAAACTTGGGGTCCAACCAGAGGAGAGAGGGATTGGAGGAGTTGTCTGCTGGGAGTTGGGCATACTCCCTCCTGTGTTTTAGAGAGGGGACAGCCAGGGCACATCAGGCAGGCCAGATATCCTCAGCTCCTGATAAAACACAAAAGCCTGCAGGGATACAGTAGAGTTGCAGGGAGAATGGGCTCCTGAACCACACTAGGCATGTCTACACCACAGGGCCTTTGCACATGCTGGGAAACAGGTAGAGGAAACAGCACATGCAAAGGCCCTGTGGTGGGGACATGCCTAACCTGGTTCAGGAGACCATTCATTCATTCATTCAAAAATATTCACTGAGTACCTGCTGGGCACCAGCTATGGCTGGGATACAGCCATGAATGAGAGAGACCAATGCCTTGCTCTCCTGGGGCTTCTGGGCTATTAACATCCCAGCTCAAATGCAGCCTCCTCCACACTGCCCCATCACAATCACAATCACTTCACCCTGCTTTATTCTCTTTATGACATTTTCCACTATCTGAGATTTCCTGCCCTTGTCATTTGCTCATCTCTCTGTCCCCCCAACTCCATCCCGAACTCCTATGCCCAGAGCCTGAGTGTGTCTTGATCATGGTTGCCCCTCCAGCACACAGCAAAGTCCCTGGTCCAGAGGAACTGCTTAAGAAACATCTGTTGAACAACCAAATGGATGGCTGCATGGTGAGGGAAGCCCTCCTGGAAGGTGGAGACCCAAAGTCATAAGTAAAAGAGGGATTACATCTGTGCACAACCCTCTTCAGTTTACAAGCTTGTCACTGCTGCCTTAAGAACATCATGAAGAAAGTAGTGGGGACAGCTCTAGTTAGCAGCAGCTCCATTTCCTGTATGAAGAAACTGAGGCTAGAGAGGTTAGGACACATGGCCCAGGTTGCATAGGGAATGGGTGACTTTCTCCAGCACACCTCAGTCCCTTGGGTGGGCAGGCAATGGCAGTAGGTGATGTGCTGCCCAGGGGACCTCACATTCTCCACCTCCCCAGCCCCCAGTCTTTCAGTCCTAGGCAAATCCACCTTCTCTCAGACATAAAACTTTCCCCATTCCCTCCTCCATGGGAGTCCCCTGCCCTCTGAGCCTGGCCAGACCCACTCCCAAGGTCCCCTAAGTACTCAGAGTCTCCCAAGAGCCAGAGCACTCCGTGCCCATCCCCACATGGAGCTTCCTGGGAGGCAGGAGGGGAAGGAGCTGAGGCCCAGGAGGGAGGAGTGGCAGGAGAGGACAGAACCCAGTCCCTAGACTCACGGGGAGTACAGTGGAGGCTGCCTCTCAGCCTGCTAGGTCAGCCCCTATAAGTGACACAAACCTTCCAGTGCAGGCTGAGCTGAACCTGGGGCCTGGGAGGGTGGGGGGGTCCCAAGGGAAGCCCCCTCCCCTAAGAGCCAGAGCTTAGTGATTAAGCGGGCACTACAGAGAATGACCTCCCTCTGAATGTGGTCTGGTGGAAGCTGGGGATCCCCGGGGGGCCTCAGGGCCAACCCCTGCTGCAGTCTCCTCGCCATGCTGTCTGCATCTATATTTATCCCCGTAATGGCCTGGCTGCCTGTTGGAGTGTGGTGTCTTTGGAGCACAGCAGCCGGTGCCATAGCCGAGGTGGAGAAGTGATTTGTGTCAAGGTGCCGCCCCCACCTGGTTGGGAGTGCCAGCCTGCTCCCTGGGGGGCTGCCTGTCGCCTGGCAGGAGCCGATGCAGCAAGGGCCCCAGAGAATAAGGCTTGTGGCTGGAAAGTGGGGCCAGATAAACTCTAAATTTTAGCTCTGAGACTCAGAGAACTCATGACTCTGAAATCCCAGAATTCCCAAATTCTGGAATTCTGTGAACCTCTAGTCCCAGGCCTCTACAATTCCAAGATGTCACGGCTCCTCTTCCTCACACCTTTTCACTCTTCCTCATTTTCAACAAACTTTTGTCGAGCTTCCATTCTGTGCCTCTGGGTGTTGGGAGCAATGAGATGGAAACAGGGTTTGGTTCCATCTTTAAGCTCCAGTGAGGGCGACGCTTCTAAGCCAATGGTTACAGTATGCTAATATTGTAAGTGATTCCCTCTGAAGGACCAGGGAAGTAGGAAGGGCTTTGTAGAGGAGTCCCTGGATTTTTGGTTTTGGTGTTTTTTGTTTTTTGTTTTACCACATTGAAGTGTAACATATGAAATAGAGCAGACATTCTACATGGACCAGTCAATGACTGTTCACAAACCAACACATCTGGGTCACCAGAACCCAGATCAGAAACAGACACGACCAGCACCAAAGCCCCTGGTGTCCTCTTCTGGTCAGTAACACCCGTCCACATGTCCTACCGCTATCCGGACTTCCAGCAGCGTAGATTTGTTTTGTCCATGTTTAAGGTCACCTAAGTGAAATGATAGAGAATAACATACTCCTTTCTCTCTGGCCCCCTTCACACAGCACGTGTGAGACCTATCCGTGTTATTGCTACCCGTGTTCTTCCTTCAAGCTGGCTGTATGTGGTCTGCTGTGTGTTCATTCACCAGTTATGTCTCCCTTCTTCCGATGATGGGGGTTTGGGTGGGGAGTTCCAACTGGGATTATTCGGATTAGCACTGCCATGACGTTCCTGTGTGTATCTTTGGGTGAACATATGTGAGTGTTTTCGTTGGGCACTAATGTTTCTCCTAAGTGGTTGCACCAATTTCCACTCCCTCTGGCAACCTGTGTGTGTTCCAGTTGCTCCGCATTATTGCCAACACGTGGTATTGTCAGCTTTTTAAAATTTTGGCCGTCCTGGGGGTGGGGGTGGGTGCATAGTGCATTTTTTTTAAGACAGAGTTTCATTCTGTTGCCCTGGCTGGAGTGCAGTGGCGTGATCTTGGCTTGCTGCAACCTCCGCACCCCACCCCCATTCAAGTGAGTCTCCTGCCTTAGCCTACTGAGTAGCTGGGATTACAGGCACCCGCCACCATGCCCGGCTAATTACTGATTTTTTTTTTTTTTTTTTTTTTTTTTAAGATGGAGTTTTGCTGTTGCCAGGCTGGAGTGCAGTGGCGCGATCTCGGCTCACTGCAACCTCTGCCTCCTGGATTCAAGCAATTCTCCCGCCTCAGCCTCCCAAATAGCTGGGACTACAGGCACGCGCACCACGCCCAGCTAATTTTTGTATTTTTAGTAGAGATGGGGTTTCACCATGCTAGCCGGGATGGTCTCGATCTCTTGACCTTGTGATCCACCTGCCTCGGCCTCTCAAAGTGCTGGGATTGCAGGCGTGAGCCACCACGCCCTGCCTAGTTTTTGTGTTTTTAGTGGGGATGGGGTTTCACAATGTTGGCCGGACTGGTCTCAAACTCCTGACCTCAAGTGATCCGCCCACCTCAGCCTCCGAAAGTGCTGGGATTACAGGCATGAGTCACCGTGCATTTGGTTTTACTGAGCTGAATTTGAAGAAAGAAATCACTAAGAAGGGGGAAGGGCATTCCAGGCAGATGGAACAGCATATGCAGAATTAGGGAGGCACGAAAAATACTTGCTGAAATTCTGTGTGGCAAACAGCAGAGCTAGAGCCAAAGGTGTGAGGGAGAAGACTTTGAGAGCCTCATCAGGGAACCCGGATGTTGTCCTGAGAACAGCCAGGAGCCATGGAGAGGTTTTTCTCATTTTGAGCCAGTATCTGCAGTGTGTCAAGCATTTTGTAATTTCCATGTGTTGGATGAGAAAACTAAACTGAGACACAGAAAGACCAATGACTTGTCCAGAGTCACATTAGTAGAGGCCCAATAGGTAGATTGGTATTGGGCTGGGAGCCAGAGGACCAGAACTATGTGGGTAAGTGATTCAACCTCCTAGCCTTGGTTTACTCACCTGGATAATGGGAGTGCTGATGATAACACCTCATTTGGGGATGTTGTGAAGCTACAGAATTTTGAGGACCTGGGACAGGCATTATTATTCTCATTTTATTATGGTTATCTCTCCATCAGCATGGCCACACCCACCTTCACCCTTCTCTTGCAGCTGACAGGGTGGGGGCGGGCTCTCTGAGCTCCCATACTTAAGAAGGGCTAGCCCAGAGCTCCTGCCCTAACACCGTGTTTTGCTGCCCCATGACAGATCTCCTAGGAACTGGAGATTGCTATGATGGTTAATTTTATGTGTCAACTTGGCAAGGCTTTAGTGACCAGTTGTTTGGTCAAATAAAGGTAGTTTTTAGTTGCAATTAACATTAAATCAGTAGACTTTTGAGTCCAGCAACTTACCCTCCATTATGTGTGGCCCTCATTCAATTGATCAAAGGCCTTCAGGGCAAAGACTAAGGTTTCTCAAAGACGGAATTCAGCCTCAAGACCGCAACGTAGAAACCCTGCCTGGGTTTCCAGCCTTCTGGCTTGCCCTACAGATTTTGGACTTTCCAGCCCCGACATTCGCATGAGCTAATTCTTTAAAATACATTTCTCTCTATGCGTAGCTAGATATCCCATTGGTTCTGTTTCTCCAGAAAACCTGGACTAATATGGTTGCCATTTGTCTTCCTGGATCTTCTCATCTGGGAAGTGGGATGAAGGAGGCAATTTAGACCTGGATGCATTCAAGATACGTTCCAACCCCCCAAAAGTTCAGTAAACTTAGCAGCCATCAGGGCCAATAGGGAATGGGTGTCTTGTTAGCTGAGGGTTCTGGTTAACAGAGCATTCTCATCCAGACTAGAGGTTGCAAACTCCCCTGGCTGGGAGCTCAGTGTGTGAAGCCAGCAGGGCTTGTATGGAGACCAAGTGTGATACCTGCCTCATTATGCCAAACCCAACTACGCTAGAGCCATCCCCAGGGTGTGGTCAGCCATGGGGTGGCCACATTGCAACTTCTGATCTGTAGCCTCGTGTCTCAAAGTGTAGTTCCAGGGGGGCCGCCCCAGCATCACCTGTAGCTTGTTAGAAACACAGAATTTTAGGCCCCTCCCCAGACCTGCTGAATGACAATCTGTATTTGAACAATATGCCCCACGTACTCAGCTAACCTGTGATTTGTGTGTACTTAGCCCACATCAGAACCACCAGGAGAGCGTGTTAAAACACAGGCCTATGGGCGCCGCTCTAGGCCTTCTGCTAGAGCAGGTCTGAGTGGGCCTAGGGTGCTGCATTTCTTTTTCTTTTTTTTTTTTTTCTGAGACAGGGTCTCACTCTGTTGCCCAGCCTGGAGTGCAGTGGCACGATCACAGCTCACTGCAGCCTTGACTTCCTGGGCTTAGGTGATTCCCCCCATCTCAGCCCCCCAAGTACCTGGGACTACAGGCACATACCACCATGCCCAGCTAATTTTTTTTGCCATTTTTTGTAGAGACAGGGTCTCACTATGTTGCCCAGCTGGGCTCGAATTCCTGAGCTCGAGTTCCACCCGCCTCGGCCTCCCAAAGTGCGGGGATGACAGGCATGAGCCACTGCACCCGCTGGCTGCTGCAGTTCTAGCAGGCTCCGGGGAGATGCGTAGGTGACCCGTCTGGAAACCACACGTGGTGACAGCTCTGAGCCACCTCAGGAGCTTCTGCTGTCAGAGATGAGACCCCACTGAGAGGATATGCTGGGTGCAGAAGGACTTGGAGGTCCTGAGGGTCCCAGAAGCCACAGCACCCAGGAGTGGGCCCCACCTCGAAGACCTTGAGGGTTGTGTATCCAAGCCCATAATTCACTCCCTAGTCCCCCATCACTACCGTGGTCTCTCTGGGCTTCCCTGTGCTGTGTCCACCAGCCTGGAGGGAGAGCCTAGAGCTGTGTTTCTCAATCAGTTTTTTGTTTTTATTTCTTTTCTTTTTTTTTTTTTGAGAGAGGGTCTCGCTGTGTTGCCCAGGCTAGAGTGCAGTGGCACGATCTCAGCTCATTGCAACCTCCACTTCCCAGGTTCAAGCAATTCTCTTGCCCCAGCCTCCAAAGTAGCTCGGATTACAGGCATCTATCACCATGCCTGGCTAATTTTTGTATTTTTAGTAGAGACGAGGTTTCACCTTGTTGGCCAGACTTGTCTTGAGCTCCCGACTTCAGATGATCTGCCCGCCTCAGCCTCCCCAAGTGCTGGGATTACAGGTGTGAGCCACCATGCCCAGCCCTCTCAATCAGTTTTAACCTCGCCCCCTTTATGTAAACTTAACTTTACACATCCCCCAAGTTTTTTATCTACTTTCCCCTGTCCCCAGACATTAAGAATTGCTAGGGATTCAGACCCCACAGAATGGGTTCCTAACTAATGCCTGGTACTGACCGTGACCAGGCAACCATGCCCCTTTCTTTGTTACTGCCACCAGCAAAACAGAGAATTTATTTTTTTCCTTCTTTCTTTTTTTTTGTTTTTAGAGACAGGATCTCACTCTGTTACCCAGATTCGAGTGCAGTGGCACAATCACAGCTCACTGCTGCCTTGACCTTGCAGGCTCAAGTAATTTTCCTGCCTCAGGCTCCCTAGTAGCTACAGGTGTGCACCACCACACCTGGCTAATTTTTTTATTTTTTATTTTTGTGGAGACAGGATCTCACTGTGTTGCCCCAGGCTGGCCTCAAACTCCTGGCCTTAAGCAGTCCTCCTGCCTCAGCCTCCCAAAGTGTTAGTATTATAAGTGTGGGCTGCCACACCTGGCCTGTTTTTTCCTTTTCTACCCATCAAGTTGCACGTGCTTTTCTGACAGCACACAGTGCCCTCACTAGAATTTATGACAGGACATGCCACTGTGGTCCCAGCTCCTCCTCTCCACCAGCCTCTGGAATGGGGGCTGCCTCCCTGGCCACCTCAGGCCTGCCCTTCACCATCCAACAGCTCTTCTCCCCTTCGGGGTTCCCAGGCCTCCTCCTGGGCCATCTGCTTCCCTGTGCCTGCCTCTTTCACTGTCCCCTCCTCTCTGCCCATTTCTAAGTTGGAGATCCCCCCACCCAGCCAGCCCAGCAGCTCCTCCCCCACAGTGAGCTCCTTTACACTACAGCTGGTTCCCGGGTTCTACATCGCGGTGGGGCCAGGGCTACTTTCTCCTCACAGCCATTAAGAATCACTGATCATAGCAAAAGCTACCTATTATTGTTCCAAGTGCTTTATCTCACTGAATCGTCACAACACCTAGGAAAGCACTCTTTTTTGGTTGTTGTTTTTTGTTTTTGTTTTTGTTTTGAGACGGGGTCTTGCTCTGTCACCCAGGCTGGAGTGCAGTGGTATGATCTCGGCTCATTGCAACCTCCGCCTCCTGGGTTCAAGCAATTCTCCTGCCTCAGCTTCCCAAGTAGCTGGGATTACGGGCACACACCACCACGCCCAGCTAATTTTTGTATTTTTAGTAGAGATGGGGTTCCACCATGTTGGCCAGGCTGGTCTCTAACTCCTGACCTCAGGTGATCCCACCTGCCTCAGCCTCCCGAAGTGCTGGGATCATAGGTGTGAGCCACTGCGCCGGGCCGGAAGGCACTCTTGTTGTTCCCATTTTACAGAGGGAGAAACTGAGACATAGGGAGTTGAAGGAACTTGCCAGAGGTCACACAGCAGTTAAATGGCAGAGCCAAGGTGGGAAGGATGGAGTGATGGCAGCCTTGGCTCTGGGCCTGGTCACCATCCTTCCCTGGCTTAAAAAACCACTGCCTCTTGTTGGGCCTCAGTTTCCACCCCTGTGAAGTAGGACACAGTCCCTCTCCTGCTGGCCTCTCAGAGCCCAGGGTTTGAGAAGCTGCCTGTGATTCTCTCAAGTGATGTGTGCAGGGGGAGGTGGCTATGATTGCTATGGGGCTGCTGATGATGGAGTCTGCCTGGTGAGCCCCCACCTCGCTCATTGATTAGGTGCTCACATATGCAGTTATGGCCGTAGGTGCTGGGGAAACAGTGGTGATGTCCTCCTGAGGGACGGGGCAGACAAACAGACACAGGCACACAGACAAATATGTAAAACGATTGTACATTGCAGCAATCTGTGAAAGAAGCAGCATGGAGCGGAGACGGATTACGTCAGCCTGGGTGATCAGGGAAGGCCTCTAAGGATGTGATATTAACCTGACAAGAACTTTCCTGTGAAGACAGGCATTCCTGGAAAAAGGAACAGCAAGTGCTAAGGCCCTGAGGCAGGAGAGAGCCTGACAGCAAAGGGAGACCAGTGCACCTGGGGCAAAGGAAGCAAGTGAGGGGGAGGGTGGCAGGAAGTGGGGACAGGTCAGGCAGGGTCCTGTCATCTTGGGCATGATTTGGGGTTTGTGCGACCTGGATGAGGAGGTCACAGGAAGATTTTCAGGTAGAGCCATGGTGGCATCTGACTTCTAGGTTTAAAGACTCCCTCTCTGACTTCTAGGTTTAAAGACTCCCTCTGGCTCTGGTGTGGAAAAGAGAGTGCAGCTGAGCTTGCATCAGAGAGACCTGTTATGGGTCAGGGTGTGTCTGGGTACGAGATGATGGGAGCCTGGCTGGGCTGACATAGTGGAAGTGGGGAGAGGATGGATGCTGAATGCAGCTTGAAGGTGAAATCAGCAGCACTGGTGGCACATAGGAGGTGAAGATAAAAGGAGATTAAGGACGATGAATTCCTCGTTTTCTGGCTAAAACCATGATGTTCTAGGCCTGTGGCTCAGCACCAGTGTCCAAGCCTGTCCTTCTGCCTAAGGGCAAGATGCCTTCTCGCTGGGGTCAGTGGACCCTGTGGGGGCTGAATCCTATGTGTCCGTTTTTTTTTTTTCTTTTAAGACAGAGTTTTGCTCTTTCGCCCAGGTTGGAGTGCAGTGGCACAATCACAGCTCACTGCAGCCCCAAACTCCTGAGCCCAAGCCGTTCTTCCACCTCAGCCTCCCAAAGTGCTGAGATTACAGGTGTGAGCCACCACTGGCTCCTGTGTGTTTTATTAACTGCATAGCCCCAGGGTGCTCAGGGAGTATTTGTTGAATGAACCAATGAATCAGTGCCTGGGAATTCCCAAGCCCTGTCCTCTCTTTGCCTCAGTTGACCCATCTGTAAAAGGGACCATTAGTTTCATAAACCCCTCTCCAACCTCCTTGCCTGGGGGGTCTGGTCACCCCAGAAGGACTGTGCCCATCTGTGCCAGGAGTCAGGACCATGCTTTAAGCAGGCCCTGGCTCCCCATCCCATCCCCCAGCCTGAAACCTCAAATTACCTATGGGGTGGGGGCTGCCCCAGGGGTGTTTCCATCGTGCCCAGATGCGCATGGCAGGCCCAGCCCTCCCTTAATGACACCTTGCCTGCCTGCCCTCCTGCTGGGGTAGGAGAGGAGGGGGCCCCTGGCCCAGCCTAAGCTGTAGTTTCTTTTTCCATTGCGTCAGGCCTCAGGGTCCAGTACGCCTGGCTGCTGCTGGGCTGGCGCAGAGGGACCCACTCTTCCCCCCGCCTGCCCCAACTCCAGACACCATGTGCTCCCCGTTTCGGGGATCCAGAAGCTTCCAGCCAGAGGGTGAGTTGGAGATGGGAGGACCTGCCCCTGGCTCGGGGAGGAGTTCCCTTCCCACCCACCCATCGCTCGCTCTAGCCAGGGCCTGAGCTGATCCAGGTGGAGCTGCAGTGAGCTGGGGGCTCCTGGCCCAGCCAGCGCCCCCTGCCCCCATAACCTCTCCCTCCTGCCCACACGCTCAGTCAGGCTGGAGGGAGGGAAGGGCAGGAGGCTGATAGAGTAACCAAGGCAAGACAATGGGGCTTGGATGAGGCAGGGGGGTGGGGGTAGGATAGTGATGGGGACAGAAGGAGGTGACCCCAGAGTGTTCATATGAGCATCTGTCATTGTATTTGTCAGTCTGGGTGCGTATGTGTACGTGTGTGTATGTGTGTATATGTGACCACACGTGTGTAAATGGACAAGGAAGCACGTGAATCTGGGTGTGTGTGCCTGACACCCTTAGGATGAAAACAGAAGTGTCTGATTTGGCAGCAGGGGATGGTGGCCTAGGTGGCATCTAACATGTCACAGAGGGGACCTGTGAAGTGGGGAGGGGGTAGGTGAGCTAGAATCCACCTCGTCAGCAATGGTGGGAGATGCAGGGGTGTAGACAGGGTGACCCAGAGGAACTGGTGAACTTGGATACTCTGGGTCCCATCCTGGGTGTGTGTGCAAATGGGGGAATGCCCTTGGCTTCCCTAGCCCTGATCACAACCTGCCCACTTAGCCTCAGGCTCCCCTGGCCTGGCTGATGTCCTGGCTGTCCCCGCCTAGGTCCCACAATGTTCAGCAATCTCCTCACCCTGGCAAAAGGCCAAGCATTGGCCTGGGAGACCTGATTCACACCCTGTCTCTGCCTTTTCCTGGCCCTGTAACTTCAAGCAAGTGACTTTTACTCTCTGGGCCTCAGTTTCCTCATCTCTAAAATGGGGGCAATTGTCCTGCAGGCATGGGCAGTCTCTCTCAGCCACACAGCAAGGTTTTGGACATCCCTGTCTGCCCCATTCCCCACCCCACCCCCACTTGGCACAGCTGCCCAGCTACACACAGTAAGAGTGAACGCAGTTCACCACCTCCTCCAGTGGAAACTGATTTTTACACGACAAGAATAAATCCTGCAGGCAAATTGTAGTGCTGTCCTGATGCTCTGAGCTCGTGTGATTATACCAAGGTTCTAGGAACAAAGGCTGGAAGGGAGGGGGCTGAGGACCAGCTTCATCATTGTCCAGATTTTTCCCCTACCAGGCATGTCCGGGTAGCACCGGATCTGGAGGGGAAGCTGGGAGGTCTCCGCTGCCAGCCCCACTCTCACCCTGGCCTCCTGCAGACTGGGGCTTGCAGGGGACTGCATCTGCCCAGCAAGAGGCTGGCACTCCGGAGTGCGCCGTGGCCTGGGTGACAGGGAGGAGGAGTGGACCCAGCATAGTGACGGTGGCTTGATCCTTCCTGCCTGGAGAACAGCAGCTGCCTCCTCGCTGTTCTCTCTGCTACCTTTCCTTAGCTTGACAACCCCTTCTCCCCACAAGGGGCCGAGTAAGCGTTTAAAAACACAAATCAGATCATGTCCGTTTTCTGCTTCTAAGACTTCCCGTCGCTCTCAGAATGAAACTCAGACACCCTATCAGAGCCCACAGCTCCTGCAGGTCCTGACCACTCTCCCTGCTCCCTCATTGTGTTCCTGCCAGACTGGACTGTGAGCCCTGCAGGAGCTAAGACAGAGCAAACTTTTTTTTTTTTTTTTTTTTGAGACAGTGTCTTGCTCTGTTGCCCAGGCTGGAGTGCAGTGGCGCGATCTCAGCTCACAGCAACCTCCACCTCCTGGGTTCAAGCGATTCTCCTGCCTCAGCCTCCCGAGTAGCTGGGACTACAGGTGCATGCCACCATGCTGGCTAATTTTTGTACTTTTAGTAGAGATGGGGTTTCACCATGTTGGCCAGGCTGGTCTTGAACTCCTGACCTCAAGTGATCCACCTGCCTGGGCCTCCCAAAGTGTTGGGATTACAGGCATGAGCCACCAAGCCCGGCTGAGAGCAGTCTTACTGTAGCATTCCCAGCACTGGGACAGTTCTTGGGACCTAATAGATGCTCAGTACACCCTCTAGAGTGAATGAAAGCCTCAGTTTCCTCCTCTGGAAAATAAGGGTGATATTACTATACTTGCCTCATAAGACTGAATGAAGATTAGCGACATTGTGCAGGTGACATGTTCAGTTAGTGCTCACAAGCACAGTGACTTGGATTTGTGTTCCCAGAGGGGTCCCACCCACCACCACACTTGCCTCCCTCCACTGGAGAAGTGCAGGGTCAGTAAACCACTTAGCCTCAGGAGGACAAAGTGTTAGTCAGGGAGTTGGAACCTGGCCATTGCTGGGTAAGTGTTTAGGGGCTAGGTTCAACCACTGGGATGATGGAGCCAGTGTTAAATGCACACATGCCAGTGGAAATGAGACCTGACCATAGGAGGCTCAAAGGGCTGTGTCCTGATGTCTATGGGCAGATGGGAAACTGAGGCAGAGAAAGCCAGAGGACTTGTCTGCTGGGCCTGTGATGGGTGTGACCTAGGTCCCTCTCCACCCCTTGAGATGGGTTGCTCCAGTCTCACTAACACCTTGCACTCAAAGGAAAACAGAACTCCTTCGAGTGATCACATGTCAGTAATTAACCTTGACTGGAGGAGGATACTTGAGGCCCAGGGCACAGAATTTTGGGAAATTGTATATGAGTGAAAGGGTAAATTGTGTGTTGAAGATAAGGACCAATGCTGGCAGGATCTGAGGCATATGGAGGGTTTGTTCATTCATTCGTTTACACACTCATCCTTTTTTCATTCAGCAAATATATACTGGATGCTTCCTGTGCACCAGTCATTGTGTGTGAGCTGGAGATACAGGGTGAAGGTGATAGACAATGAACAAGGGTGAATTTTTAATGTTACTGTTACAGGAAACGGGTCCCGATCCAAACCCCAAGAGAGGGTTCTTGGATCTTGTGCAAGAAGGAATTCAGGGCGAGTCCATAAAGTGAAAGCAAGTTTATTAAGAAAGTAAAGGAATAGCCGGGCACAGTGGCTCATGCCTATAATCCCAGCACTTTGGGAGACCCAGGTGGGTGGATCACCTGAGGTCAGGAGTTTGAGACCAGCCTGGTCAATGTGGTAAAACCTCATCTCTACTAAAAATACAAAAATTACCCTTGCGTGGTCGTGGGTGTCTGTAGTCCCAGCTACTCGGAAGGCTGAGGCAGAAGAATTGCTTAAACCCAGAAGGCGGAGGTTGCAGTGAGCTGACATCATGCCACTGCACTTCAGCCTGGGTGACACAGCCAGACTCCATCTCAAAAAAAAAAAAAAAAAGGAAGTAAAGGAATAAAAGAATGGCTACTCCATAGACAGAGCGGCCCCATAGGCTGCTGGTTGCCCATGTTTATGGTTATTTCTTGATGATATACTAAACAAGTGGCAGATTATTCATGCCTCCCCTTTTTAGACCATATAGGGTAACTTCCTGATGTTGCCATGGCATTTGTAAACTGTCATGGCGCTGGTGGAAGTGTAGCAGTGAGGACGACCAGAGGTCACTCTCATGGCTGTCTTGGTTTTGGTGCTGGCTTCTTTACTGCAGCCTGTTTTATCAGCAAGGTCTTTATAACCTGTATCTTGTGCTGACCTCCTATCTCATCCTGTGACCCAGAATGCCTAACCATCTAAGAATGCAGCCCAGTAGGTTTCAGCCTTATTTTACCTGGCTCCTATTCAAGATGGAGTTGCTCTGGTTTAAACGCTTCTGACATTACCAGAAGTGAGCTTCCTAGTGACCAAAGCAATGAGAGAAGCCTGAGCAGTTGTCAGCTCCACTGTGGCCACAAGATGCCAACATGCTAGTTGCTGAGGAGAAGCCCAGGTTTTCCTGGCACAATGAGTATCTGAGACACCCATGTCCACTGTGATTTGTTGCTCATGTGACAGGGGCAACACACAGGGAGCTGTGCATCCTTACAGGTGAAGACTGACCACAGCAGAGAAAAACTTCAAAGACAAATTTAACACACCTACCAGAGACAGAGAGTCTTTTTTCTTTTCTTTTCTTTCTTTCTTTTTTTTTGAGATGGTCTCATTCTGTCGCCTAGGCTAGAGTACAGTGACGCGCAATCACGGCTCACTGCAACCTTGAACTACTGGCCTCAAGCAATCCTCCTGCCTCAGCTTCCCAAGTAGCTGGGACCACAGGCACACACCACCACGTCTGGCTGATTTTTTAATATTTTCTGCAGAGACAGGATCCTTCTTGTTGCCAGGCTGGTCTTGAACTCCGGGCTTCCAGGCACTTGACCTCCCCAAGTGCTGAGATTATAGGCGTGAGCCACTGCGCTCAGCTGAGACTCCCTTTTCATGCATTTCCTTGCATTCTTCTTTCTCCAAACCTTTGCCCATGTTATTTGACAACCTGCCTCAATTTGCCTTCCATCTCTCCACTCACCTCTTAAAGGCCAGGTGGTAATGCCTCCCTATGGTGGGGCAGCGTAGCAGGTGTCTGTCCACTCTCTGACCCTCACTCCTGTTCCCCTAGACTGCCAGGAACTCCTGCCACCGCCACTGGCTCCCATGGCCCACATACCCAGTGGGGGTGCCCCAGCAGCGGGGGCAGCCCCCATGGGCCCCCAGTATTGCGTGTGCAAGGTGGAGCTGTCAGTGAGTGGCCAGAACCTACTGGACCGGGATGTTACCTCCAAGTCCGACCCCTTCTGTGTCCTCTTTACAGAGAACAATGGCAGATGGATCGAGGTGAGGCTCTTCTGTGTGTCTGCGGTGGGTAAGGGGGTGGCTAGGCTGCTGGGGAGGGGGAGTCTTCCAGGACTGGGATCCAAGAACTCTGATAGAAGTAGTTGGAGTGTGGGCTGGTGGCAGGGGATTACTTGGTAAATTGTTACTCTTAAAATGAAATTTTATTTTAAATATATTTAAAATATTACTTTGTGTTTAAATTATTACAGTTAAAATCTATAGATTTATATTTATAATTATATACTTTATACTGATTATTTGTTTTTTTTGTTTGTTTGTTTTTTTTTTTTTTGGAGACAGAATCTCTCTGTCCCCAGGCTGGAGTGCAGTGGTGAGATCTCAGCTCACTGCAACCTCTGCCTCCCAGGCTTAAGCAATTCTCCTGTCTCAGCCTCCCGAGTAGCTGGGGCTACAGGTGTGCACCACCACGCCCGGCTAATTTTTGTATTTTTAGTAGAGACATGGGGTTTCGCCATATTGGCCAGGCTGGTCCTGAATTCCTGACCTCAAGCAATCCACCCGCCTCAGCCTCCCAAAGTGCTGGGATTACAGGCATGAACCACCACGCCCCATCTTGTTATAAATTGTTATATATAGATAAAATTTTATAGTTTTACGAAATGTTTGCTTCAGCTTTTAAATAACCGTTCCATATTATTTCTAAATGAACACATGGTCAGTAAGAAACAGAGAAACAGTGAGCTCAGGCTTTGGGAGCTGGTCCAAGGCCCAGTGATGCTACTCCCTGCTGTGTGGCCTTAAGCAAGTGGCTGTCCCTTTCTGAACGTGTCTCCTCATCTGTGAAATTATAATATATTTTTTTCTGCTGACTCCCTTGGAAGGCCCCAGATCTGGGGATATTAATGGTGCCCCAGGCAAGGACTTCTGAGCTGGAAGACTTCGGCTTGAAGGTTGGAAAGAGTTGCAACTTGAGGAAGGATGTTGAGAAACCTAAGCTGTTGAGACCTTCAGGTTTTAAAACTTGCTTTGCTTTTGCAAAAGGAAACTATTGGAGTAAATGTAGAGAATCCAGATAAACCTAAAGGAGAAAATCAAAATTGTTAGGAACCCGCCTGTCATAGAGAACCACTGTTAACAGTTTGGTATCCAGCCTTCCAGATGGCTTTATATGCATGTATATTTCCCAAAATATGTGTGTATTTTTTTAATGGATATTTAACTAGGCCACGTTGGGAGTTCACCTGAACATACTGTGGTTTACAAAGAGTTCCCATGGATGTTGGCTCCTTCTTGTGATGCCAAGAAAACGGTGTGGGATTGTTGACCTACTTTACAGAGGGGGAAACAGGGGCCCCAGAGTGGGTAGGGACTTTTTTGTGTCACCCAGCGTGTTGATGGTACAACTGGAAGTGGGAGGTGGGACACGGGGCCAGCTGAGGACTCCTGGGGGAGCCCCAGGCCTGTGAGAGGCATGTCTGGGGGCACAGTTCCCTTCCACCAGGTCTCTAGAACCCCTGAGTGCCCCCAGGGAGTGGTATACCCCTGACTCATGGCACACCCCCCCACCCTCCCTGACAACCTCTGCCCCCACCCAGCCCAGCCACCCTGGCTAAAAATAGCCCAGGGCCAAGACCTCCTCCGTCCCTGCTGCTCCAGCCCTTGGAAATGGACGGGGTGGGAGGAAAAGTCAACACAGCCTGGGCCCCAAAATAGACTGTCACCCAGACTCCGCGGTTTGGGGCCTCAGCATCCAGAGGCCAGGAGGCGGGTTTCCTGTCCCAGTGCCACCACTGACCCACAGTACAAGGCCCTGTGCTCAGCCAGGCTTTGGTATCCATAGTAGATGGGGTGTTGGGCTGCACAGTGTCAGGATTCTATACAAGATACAAACATCTCCCTGCGCTCCCGTGGGGAGTCCCTGACCCCACCTCCCCCAAAGAATCCTCCCTTCTTTCTGCTTCCTCTCTCAGTTTCCATGTAAAACGTGGTTTGAAAAAGGGTTTTCCCAAAATAAAAAGTGAAAACCACAGGTAGTCAAATCCTTTCCCTTTACAGAGCTGGAAACGGAGGCCCAGATGGGGAAAGGGCCTTGTCCTCCATCTCTTACCCAGGCAGGGACAGGGCCCGAGCTGTTACCCTGGCACCTGGGTAGGGAGCCAGGGCCGAAGAATTAAGAGTGTGGGGCCGGGCGCGGTGGCTCACGCTTGTAATCCCAGCACTTTGGGAGGCCGAGGCGGGCGGATCACGAGGTCAGGAGATCGAGACCACGGTGAAACCCCGTCTCTACTAAAAATACAAAAAAAATTAGCCGGGCGTGGTGGCGGGCACCTGTAGTCCCAGCTACTCGGAGAGGCTGAGGCAGGAGAATGGCGTGAACCCGGGAGGCGGAGAGCTTGCAGTGAGCCGAGATCGCGCCACTGCACTCCAGCCTGGGTGACAGAGCGAGACTCCATCTCAAAAAAAAAAAAAAAAGAGGGTGAGTAGTAGAGTCAGACCTCGGTTTTGAATCTCGGCCCTGCTCCACAAGCTGTCCAGCCTTGGGGAAGTCACTTAACCTCTCCGTGCTTCGGCGTCCTTGTCTGTGAGCTGGGGATAGTGAGTCACTGACGATGACCACAAGAGCCTGGCACAGAGTAGGCATTGTACAAGTTAGCAGAATGATTTCCAGCAGTCTGCGAGGTCTTGGACCAGCTGCCTTGACTCTGACTTCCATTTTCCTGCCCCTCTGCTAGTACGACAGGACAGAAACCGCGATCAACAACCTCAACCCTGCCTTCTCCAAGAAGTTTGTGCTTGACTACCACTTCGAGGAGGTACAGAAGCTCAAGTTCACACTCTTTGACCAGGACAAGTCCAGCATGCGGCTGGACGAGCATGACTTCCTGGGCCAGTTCTTCTGCAGCCTGGGCACGGTGAGCTGGGCCCTCCTGGGTGGGAGCAGGGGCCCAAAGACCGGCAACCCCTCAGAAAGTCTCTTCTCGTGCTCTCTTTCCCTAGCCCCATCTTCCTGGGTGGGTCCCAAAATGCAGATGCAGAGTGGGGAACAGGCTTGGCAGGTTCGAGGCCGGGCTGAAGATCTCCCATCTGGAGGGGCAGCCAAACAGAATGCCTCTCAGGATCCGGGGCCCCAGGTGGCCAGGGATTCTGATTGTTAGAGTAATCAGGTGTGGTCTTGACCTCCTGGGGTAGGAGCAGCTGACCAGCAACCAAGACGCCCACAGTAGTCCCGCTTTGTGGCAGACTCACTGTGTGACCTTGAGAAACTTCCTTTCCCTCTCTGGGCCACACTTCCCCATCCATCTCAGTCCTTGGTAAGCTCCTGGAGGCCAGGAGCAAGCGGGGCTAGGTGCCCCTGACACAAGTCTCAATCATTCCTTATGGCTGTATGCCCTTGGATAAGCTCCCATCCCCCTCTGGGCCTCAGTTTCCCCACATTTTCCTTGGGGATTATGATGACTGCTCTGCCCGGCCTACACGGCTGATGAGGGAATGAAATGGAAAATGCTTTGAGGGGTCCTAGTGGAGACTGAAAAATGCCCGGGGCCTTCCAGGAGATGGTGACCATGCAGAAAGCAAGGGACTGCCGTGGTCGTGATGTCTACTTTTTGTGTAGGAAGCAGGGTACAGTAGTCAGGGTCCCTACCCTGTGATGTAACTGAGAAGAGAGCTTAAGGGCTTGTGGACAGGGCAGGGAACTGACAAGGGATGGGGAAACCATTCCAGGGCTTGGCCCCAGAGGAAAGCTGACCACCTTCACTTGGAAGGAAGGCAGGGTGAGGAATTGGCGTTGCCAGGGCCTGGTGAGACCTGTGGCCCATAGAGGGAGGCCTCTGGACTGCAACCGAGGCAGAAGACAGAGTAATGAAGAAGCTCCCATCAAACGGGGGCCCCCACCTCTCACGCCACTTGCTCTCCCATCTCCTGCCCGTCACCCCAACTGGCTGAACCTCTGAAAGCCAGAGGGCAAAAGAGCCAGGTGGCACAGTCCCCAGGGCACAGAGCAGGTACGTGGATCTGGGGAGAAGAACTAGCCCCGCAGGAGCAGGACTAGATCATACTGATGTGTGCTCCCCGCTGCACAGGACGACGCTCGCACTGCACTTCTGATCATGGTCAGGTGTTTACATATGTATCCATATTCCATTTTGGTTCTTGCTCCTTTATTATCCTTATATTAGGTATACACAACAGTCCCCGGAGTGTGATGTTCTCCTTCCTGTGTCCATGAGTTCTCATTGTTCAATTCCCACCTATGAGTGAGAACATGCGGTGTTTGGTTTTTTGTCCTTGGCGATAGTTTACTGAGAATGATGTTTTCCAGTTTCATCCATGTCCCTACAAAGGACACGAACTCATCATTTTTTATGGCTGCATAGTATTCCATGGTGTATATGTGCCACATTTTCTTAATCCAGTCTATCGTTGTTGGACACTTGGCTTGGCTCCAACTCTTTGCTATTGTGAATAGTGCCGCAATAAACATACGTGTGCATGTGTCTTTATAGCAGCATGATTTATAGTCCTTTGGGTATATACCCAGTAATGGGATGGCTGGGTCAAATGGTATTTCTAGTTTGAGATCCCTGAGGAATCGCCACACTGACTTCCACAATGGTTGAACTAGTTTACAGTCCCACCAACAGTGTAAAAGTGTTCCTATTTCTCCACATCCTCTCCAGCACCTGTTGTTTCCTGATTTTTTAATGATGGCCATTCTAACTGGTGTGAGATGGTATCTCACTGTGGTTTTGATTTGCATTTCTCTGATGGCCAGTGATGATGAGCATTTCTTCATGTGTTTTCAATGTGGCCCACTTTTCCTCTCTATGTTGTTTTGATTATTGCACGCTGTGTGAGTATATTACCTATTCAAACCAATAAAAATACATAGAAAGAATTGACCGGGCTCTATAGCTTATGCCTGTAATCCCAGCACTTTGGGAGGCCAAGGCGGGAAGATCGCTTGAGCCTGGAGTTCGAGACCAGCCTGGGCAACATAATGAGTCCTTGTCTCTACCAAAAAAAAAAAAAAAGCCAGGCGTGGTGGTGCATGCCTGTAGTCCCAGCTACCCAGGAGGCTGAGGTAGGAGGATCGCTTGAGCCCAGGAGGTTGAGGCTGCAGTAGGCCGTGATCCAGACCTGTCTCAAAAGGAAAATACATAGAATCAAACCTTGACTCTATCCATCAGAGATCATAATCTGAGGCAGTTGGGGTCTGTAGAATGCCTCTGGAGGAGGGAGTTGGGGGGCTAACCTCCCACAGTTGTCTCCAAAATGCCTTTTCCTAGGGGCAAACCAGGCAGTGGGAGTCCAACTGCAATGGGAGACCTCAGGCAGGTCTCTTACCCTCTCTGGGCCTCAGGCTCCTCATTGCCCAGATTGGCTGCTGTCCACGTCCCAGGGTGATGGTGATGCTCAGGCAGGTCACCAGCCAGCCAGGGCGGGGAGCAGCCCTGCCGAGCGGTGCCGGTGGAGGATTTTTCCTCCCCGGGCTTCCCCCACTTCCTCACTGAGCGCCCTTTCTCTTCTTTCCCCTAGATCGTCTCCAGCAAGAAGATCACTAGGCCTCTGCTGCTGCTGAATGACAAGCCTGCGGGGAAGGGCTTGATTACGGTACCAGTCTCCTCCTGGCTCTCCGCACCCCCTCCACCCCCACCCCACACCCTCCCCCATCAATGGGCCGCTTCCCTGGCAGATAATCACCAGCTTTGTTTGGAGTAAAAAGGCCCAACTTACAACTTAGCAACAGGTCTCTTAGCAACCGGCTGCTGGCTCCACAAATGATGCACTGGGGGCTGACAAGCTGCGGAGGCCTCCAGAGCCCTGCCAGCAGCCCCCTCCCTGCACTGGCCCCTGCCTGCCCTCCCCTGGGGGTCGTTCAGAAGTGCCTTGCCCATCAGTGCCCTGCTTGTGGCTGCGACACGCAATGATTCCTGCAATGCGCAACAATTCCCACGATGGGCAGCAATTCCTCCGGCGATGCGCAGGCCCTTTGCCGGGATGAGCTCCTTGGTCCTCAAAGACTCCCAGAAGCCAGGGCCACCCCTGAGGCCCAGAGAGGAAGTTCCCTCGGGCAGCTGAGCTAGCGAGATCGTCCCCTGGTTGTCTGGCTGCCTTCTGAGCCCACGCGATGCCTGGGGAGCCGGCCAGGCTGGAGGGAGAAGCCATGCCTTTGTGTTCCTGTGTGTTACTCCCCTGCCCTGGAACCTCACATGGCTCCCCACTGCCTGACCAACCCTTTGGTTCAAGGCTGTGAAGGACCCCTCAGACCCTGCCTGGCTCTCTTGCCTTGGTGTTTTTTACTCTCCTTCACTTAAATGCCCTGCGTTCAAAGCAAACTGAATTCTTAGCATATCCTGAACATACCCCAGGCTCTTACTTACTCTGTCCCTGCCCCGTGGATCGCCACCTCCCAAACAACCTCCCCCGACCTCTTGGTTTCTAACTGCCCCATCTAAATGCCTTCCCAGGCCAGGTGCATGGCTTGCACCTGTAGTACTACTATTTGGAAGGCTAAGGCAGGAGGATCCCTTAAGACCAGGAGTTTGAGGCTGCAGTGGGTTATGATCATGCTACTGCCCTCCAGCCTGGGCAAGAGAGCGAGACCACATCTCTGAATGAATGAATGAATGAATGCCTTCACAAGGCAGCTTCCACCTAGAAGCCATCTCAGACAGACCCCACTCAGCTGGGTATGCCATCACCCCCAGCATTTCTGGCAGTTCCACTCTGGGCTTCCATCCCCTCCCCTGGGAAATGGGGGTGATAATAGGACTACCCTATAGGGTTATTGAGCAAGTCCCAGTGGGAAGACGGCAGGGCAGAACGGGCAACGTGGCTGGCCTCTGTCTGTGGGTCCAGAGGGCCGGATGCCTTGCGCTGGGTGAGGCCATCCTAGAGGCAGGAGAGGAGGGGAGGCCTCAGCGAGAGGCCCCAGCCCACTTGCGTTGCTATGGGCAGCAGGGGAGGGAGAGAGGCCTAGAGAGGGCTTCAGCAGTCTTGAAGTCGCCCAGCTAGGCCATCACTGGCTGGGCTGGGGTCAGGGGACCATAGCTGATGGGGAATGCATGGAGGACAGATGACCAGTGTGAACTGATGGGACTCAGTTTTTCCCCTGGGCCTCAGTTTCCCTAGCTGTACAATGAAGTGACTGTGATGCTGACACCTTGGTGTTCTGAGGAAGCTGTGCTCTCTGCGGCTGCAGCAGGGGCAGGAGGAGTCCGGTCATGCTGCTCTCTGGCCCAGAACCTCTCCCTGGGACACAAGACCACCCCCGGTGTCTGGTCCCTGCTTCATCTCTGCCCACCACCCCATGGGCCCTGCGGATTTGCATAGATCCACTTCCTGACTCCTTATCACCAGATGGGTTATTTCCCACATTTTCCAGAAGATGGAAACTGAGGTGTGGGGAAGACAAGAGATTTGTCCAAGGTCACCTGGCACTGCCCCTCCCTTCCCCCCCGGCCCTGGAGGATTACTCCTGGGGCACCCTGTGCCATCCTGCCTGGCAGGAAGCTGGGGGAGTCTGAGGAGCCCCTCATGTCCCTGGCCTTACAGATCACTGCCCAGGAGCTGTCTGACAACCGCGTCATCACGCTAAGCCTGGCAGGCAGGAGGCTGGACAAGAAGGTAAGGCGGGCAGAGGAGGGGCTCCCATCGGGAACAGTAGCCCCCACCAGCCCCAGGGCTGTGTGGCCTCACTCCAGGGCCTCGGGCCACCACCGCCATCACATTCTAGGGACTGGTCCAGCACAGGGCCCTCCTGGCCACTCCAGATTAGGACTCCTTCACCTCTGAGGTAGTGAGTGTTCCATCCCTTAGGGGTATTCAAAACACAGCTGGAAACCTCCTCATCGGGGCATCCCCATCTCACTTAGTGTAAGTACATTCCAAGATCCTTACCCAATGGGGCCCTACCTGACGTGTCCCCAGTGCCCCGACTCCCCGACCTCACTCCTCCTCCCCGCACTTCACTCTGCTTCAGCCAAATCTAGCCACTTTTCCATGAATTAAATGAGGCACTCTTCTCCCTCAGGAGCTTTGCACTTGCTGTTCCCTCTGCCTGGGACGCTCTCTTCCTTGAATTTTCTCACGGTACCCTCTCACCTCCATCAAGCCTTCGCTCCCACATCGCCTCCTCAACGAGGCCTTCCCTGAAATTGGTCTTCGATTTCCCACCCCCTCCTGCTTGTCTCCTTAACACTTATTACTGTCTAGCATACTTTCTTTCTTTTTTTTTTGAGACGGAGTCCTGCTCTGTCGCCCAGGCTAGAGGGCAGTGGTGCGATCTCAGCTCACTGAAAGCTCCGCCTCCCGGGTTCATGCCATTCTCCTGCCTCAGCCTCCCGAGTAGCTGGGACTACAGGTGCCCGCCACCACGCCCGGCTAATTTTTTTTTTTTTTTGTACTTTTAGTAGAGACGGGATTTCACTGTGTTAGCCAGGATGGTCTCGATCTCCTGACCTCGTGATCTGCCTGCCTCGGCCTCCCAAAGTGCTGGGATTACAGGCGTAATCCCATACCTGGCCCATACTTTCTTTACTTATTTTCTGTCTCCCTAACTTGAATATAACCTCCTTAACGTAACACTTGCCAGGTGCAGCAGCTCACACCTATAATCCCAGCTACTTGGGAAGCTGAAGCAGGAGGATCACTTGAGGCCAGGAATTTGAGACCAGCCTGGGCAATATAGTGAGACCCCATAGATGGATGGATAGATGGATGGATGGATGGATGGATGGATGGATGGATGGATGGATGGATGGATAGATAGATAGAGTCACATACAAAAAGTGGCACTTTTTAAACCTTAAATGATTTTTTAAAGGCCGTGATATTCCTTATGTCATGTGCAGGATAGTTTCAGTTTTTCACATTCCCAATAAAATAAACTTAAATGACACCCTCCTGGGAGCCTCACCCTACCTTGGGAATAGTTGCCCTCTTGAAGTCCTGGCCCATCTAAAATGCTGGAGTTCTGACTCACACAGGCTCTGAATCTTGGAGGGTCTCTGAGCACAAGCTCTGACAGCCTCAGGGTGGGGGATTTCTGCTGGGGGACCTGGTTGATCCCAGGGGGCTGCAGCTGCCCTGGGCCTCTTGCTGAGCCTTGCAGAGGCTGAGGGGAGGGGGCCAGGCTGGCTCTGCCCACAGCTCCTATCCTGACACCTGGCTGGGGAGGCAGCGGGGCCACATCCCCATCTGCCTGAACCCAGCAGGGCTGTGCCTCTCTCACCCGCATCTTCCCGCTTCTCCCAGGACCTCTTTGGGAAGTCAGACCCCTTTCTGGAGTTTTATAAGCCAGGAGACGATGGCAAGTGGATGCTGGTCCACAGGACTGAGGTGGGTATGTGGGGGCCCAGGGATCTCTAAGCAGTGGGCCTGCAGTCCAGCCCCTCCACAGCTCTGAAAAGGGTGGTGCGGTCACAGCCACGCAGTGTGCAGGAAAACCCACAGTGGCACCTGAGGGACATGCTTCCTCCCGGCCACAGGGATGCTCACTTTCATCTCTGGAAGTATGGCTGTGGGTCTCCATTTTGTCACCCTGTCCCCACTGGGCTGACCCAACCCCAGAGCACTGCTGCCCAGGGCCTGAGCTCACAGCATCCCTCTGTGTCCCGCAGGTGATCAAGTACACACTGGACCCTGTGTGGAAGCCATTCACAGTGCCCTTGGTGTCCCTGTGTGATGGGGACATGGAGAAGCCCATCCAGGTGAGGGGGCTCTGGGGACCCTCCTCCCCACCTTGCCAGCTCCAGCCTCCCAGTCTACCTGAGGCTCCCAGGGATGCCTTGTAGAAAGCTCTTTCTCATACAAATGGAACGAACCCCCATCTTTGGAGGAAGGAGGACTGGAGACTGGGTCCTTATCCTGAATCTATCTGATGCCCTGAAGTACCTGGGCAGGGCCCCCACCTTTGAGTCCCTCTCTAAAACTCTCTTGCCCTCCCCAGAGGGCTGCGGAGCTGCTAGCTAGGGAAACACCTTGGAAATGATGAAATTTGGCGTGATGAGGACAGTGATTACCAGTCTCTCTAAAAGCTGTCAGTCCTCTGGCTGAGTGCAGTGTCTCATGCCTGTAATCCCAGCACTTTGGGAGGCCGAGGTGGGTGGATCACGATGTCAGGAGATCAAGACCACCCTGGCTAACACGATGAAACCCGTCTCTACTAAAAATACAAAAAATTAGCCGGGTGTGGTGGCAGGCACCTGTAGTCCCAGCTGCTCGGGAGGCTGAGGCAGGAAAATGGCATGAACCCGGGATGCAGAGCTTGCAGTGAGCCTAGATTGCGCCACTGCACTCCAGCCTGGGCAACAGGGTGAGACTCCATCTCAAAAAAATATATATATATAAAATAAAATAAAATAAATAAAAAATAAAAGCTCTTGGTCCCCAGGGGCTGGGTCTGAGAGCAGATGGGACTGGGGAGACGGCTAGGTCAGGACAGAGATTCCCAAGTAGCACACCAGGAATCTTAGGTTCTAGTACTAGGCCTGCTACTGCTGCTGTGAGACTTTGGGCAGGTACTTCTCTTTCAGGACCCCAGTTTACCCATCAGTGGGATGGGAACAATAATCCCTGCCTTCCTCCTAGGAGGGCCATGGCAGCTCAGACAGCATGTAAAGCTGTGATTTCTGTGCCCATCTCAGAAAAAAAAATATGTCTAAAGAGGGCCCCAGGCCATAAGCTGGGTGGGTCACAACCCGAGACGGAGGGGGAGCCATTTGCCAGGTGTGTAAGGAGTGGAGTTGCCTGCACTAGAGGGTACAGCCTCCATCAGTGGGGCAGACACACTTTCTCCTTTTCCCAGCAATCACGGAAGTCTTCCTGTAGGAGGCAGTTCAGGAGCTACCCAGGCCAGCTAGGCAGATGCTGAGGGGAGACACTACCCAAACAGAAGACAGAGGGTTTGCTTGGGGAGTTGAGAGGGGCTGGAGAGCACCTCTTGGGGGACAGCTCTGGGGTGACTTTGCTGAACCCACCCCAGATCATGTGCTACGACTATGACAATGACGGGGGCCATGACTTCATCGGCGAGTTCCAGACCTCAGTGTCACAGATGTGTGAGGCTCGAGACAGCGTCCCGGTGAGATGGGCACGTGTACTGTAACCCCAAGACCTCAGCAGGGCTGGGGAAAGGGGCACCGGGTCTTGGGTCAGGCAGCCTGGGGCTCAGATCCCCCTTCTGGCTGCATGACCTTGAGCAAGGCATTCAGTCTAAGACTCAGTTTCTCCATCTGTCAATGGGGGCAGAGGATTTGGGTGGGGATTGAATGAGATGATGCAGGTGAAGTGCCCAGCACATAGTGAGCAGTCAGGAGCTGTCCATTTAAGTCATCCCGTGATGTTGGGCCCTCAGCTGGACAATTCGGGGGTGCATTATCTGGGGAGGAGGGGGGCAGATGCTGATTCTGCTACCATTTTTGGGTGTGGACATCCCGGGAGGCTCCCTGGAGGAAGCATGCTGCCCCCATTGTCAAGCCTGTGGAAGGGATTCTAGGGCCAAGGAGGAGGATCTGTCCCCAAAAAAGCCCCGAGGTGAGTGTCTTTCTTCTGCGTTGCCCAGCTGGAGTTCGAGTGCATCAACCCCAAGAAGCAGAGGAAGAAGAAGAACTATAAAAACTCGGGCATCATCATCCTGCGATCCTGCAAGGTGAGCTGGCGCAGGCAAGCACGAGCCAGGGGCCAGGTTTCAGGCCACACAGAAGGGATAGACAGAGCATTGGATCTGGAGCCAGCGAGGCCTGTGTTCAAATCCCGGCTCTGCCACATCCTGGCCCTATGGCCTTCTGAGCTTCACCTCACCAGGCCTCAGTCTCCTCATCTGTGGAATGGAGATATTAATGAGGCAGAGCATGTCCAGGGTTACTCTTCTCTCACATTCCTGTGTGGAGGCCAAGGAAGGCACGAGCTGACCTTCCAGGGCCTGTCCTGGTGGGAGAATTATCATTGCGAGCTGCTGCCGCCCACGGTGGGCATGCAAGGGGCAGAGGACATTGGGTGGGGACACCCTGTCCTCTCTGGCATCAGTGTCACTGTGACTTCCGTGGTACAGCCGGGGCCACTGAGGCCCAGAAAGGCAATGAAGTTCATGTCAGCATTGGCAAGGCTGTGGGCAGGGGCCAGGAGACCTGGTGGGCAAATAACTGCTGGATCTGGCAGAACATTAAGGAAGGCAGCCTGGGGCAGGAAAGCAAGAGACCTGGGCTCAGGGCCTGACAGCTCAGGAGTCCGGCCACTGCTCTCCACCAGCGGGTGGATCCCAGACCCCAACCTTACTTGGAGCCTCGTCTGGCTAGGGTTTACATGAACATTCAGTGGTGTCGCCACAAAAAAGCACTCTGTTAAAGGTCAAGATGTCAGATTGCAGCCTTGTGATGGATGGTCCTTGTTTCTGAAATTTCCATCATTCACATCACTTTTCACAATTTCTGGCACCTGCCTTACTTATTTTTTTGAATCAGTCTTTCTTCCCTGTATCACTGTTTTTTGTTTTTGTTTTTGTTTTTGAGACAGAGTCTCGCTCTGTTGCCCAGGCTGGAGTGCAGTGGCATGATCTTGGCTCACTGCAACCTCCACCTTCCAGGTTCAGGGGATTCTCCTGCCTCAGCCTCCCAAATAGCTGGGATTACAGGTGCATGCCACCACGCCTAGCTAATTTTTGTATTTTTAGTAGAGATGGGGTTTCACTGTTGACCAGGCTGGTCTTGAACTCCTGACCTCAAGTGATTTGCCTGCCTTGGCCTCCCAAACTGCTGGGATTACAGGGATGAGCCACTATACCTGGCCTGTTTCTTTTTTTTTCTTTTTTTTTCTTTTTTTTTAACTTAAATACATTTATTTAGAAAGAGATTATTAGAACTCTGCCAAAGTTAAAAAGGTCTGGCTTCTTTGCCAAAAAGACACAAAGACCATCAAAACAAATACAGTCTTTTAACGGCTTGATCAACTTCTAGAGGAAGGCCTTGAGCTGGAGGCCTGCTCTTTCTCTTTCTTAAAAAGGTAGATTAATAAGGGCCAGGAGAAGGTAAGTACCTAACAGTGACAAATTGAGACACTCTGTGTCAGGTAACTGACACTGGGCCCTGGCACCCTGCCTGGAACCAGCATGTGTCTGTGTATCTGTGGGGTGTGGGGGTCTCTGTGAGTCCCCTACCCATTGGGAACCATTGCACTGAAGGCTTTGTTATAGAGAGATTTGGGTTTTGTTGTAATTAGATCAGGCCCATCAGCTTTTTTTTGACCTCCTTATCCCTACTGAGGCTGCAGGACACAGAGCAACAACTCCCCCATGGGGAGTGTGACCAAGTCAAGGGGACCCACTGACTCATCCGCTTTCTTCCAGATAAACCGAGATTACTCCTTCCTAGACTACATCCTGGGAGGCTGCCAGCTCATGTTCACCGTAAGGCTCTCCCCCTTGGATCCCTCTGCACCCCCATCCCAGTGAGGGTCCTCCCTGAAGACTTGGGCCACTAGTGCAGCCAGAGGGACTTAGGGTAGACTTCAGGAAGGACTTCCCTGGGGCAAAGAGTGTGTCCGGCCTAGTGAGGAGGGCATAAGTGGGCTGTCTGGTCCTGCTGGATGTGCCTGAGTTGGGGCTTAACTACAGGTCAGAGCACAGCTGCACCTCAGTCTGGCGGCTACACTCCTTCTGTGGGTGGAAGAAAGCAAATTCCTCCTCACTGGCCACAAGGCCTTCAGCGATCCCTGCCTCCTTCATCTGCAGTCTCCTTCCTCCTTGCTCACTGGGCTCTAACCACACTGTTCCTCTGTTTGCCCAACACGCCAAGCTCTGCTTCATCTTAGAACTTTGCATTTGCTGTTCCTTCTGCATTTATTGTTCCCTCTGCCTGAAACACTTCCCCAGAACCTTTGCATGGCTGCCTACCTGCCATCTTTCAGGCCTGAGGAGGTAATGGAGGTCACCTTCCAGGGAGCCCTCCCTCCCTCAATGCCTTGCTGCTCCTCTGTCATATCTTCCTATTTTCTTTCTTTTTTTTTTTTTTTTTTTTTTTGGAGACAGCGTCTCATTCTGTCACTTGGTCTAGAGTGCAGTGGCGCGATCTCAGATCACTGCAGCCCCCACCTTTAGCTCTCAGTTGATCCTCCCACCTTAACTTCCTGAGTAGGTGGGATTACAGGTGCATGCCATCATGCCCAGCTAATTTTTGCATTTTTTGTAGAGATGGGGTTTTGCTGTGTTGCCCAGGCTGGTCTCAAACTCCTGGGCTCAAGCGATCTGCCCACCTTGGCCTCTCAAAGTGCTAGGATTACAGGCATGAGCCACTGGGCCTGGCCCTCACTATTTTCCTATTTTCTGGGCACTTGCCGCCCCGAGATTCATATGCATTTGTCGCTTCTCCCTGATCGTCGCACCCACTGGAATGTGAGTGCTTTAAGTGTGGGCACTTTCTTTATTTTGCTTCCACTCCAACCCCAGCATATCACATGGTACCTGGCACATAGCAGGTGCTCCATTATTTCTCGTTGGAAGAATGAACTGCCACCTTGCCTGTGGCCTGGAGTCTTTGCCCCACAGACTCTGTGCCATTCATCCTGGCTTTGCTTCCTCACCCCAAGGGAGCCTCAGGCCCAGAAGGGAGGAAGCTGCTGGGGTGCCATGCTCTGCCCACCTCCCCATGTTGTCTCACCGTTCCCCATCACCACCCCGAGATCCTAATGGGAAATGGAGGGCGTCGCAGGATGCCATGGAGTCAGAGGATTGGCCTTGCTGACCTCTGACCCTGCTGCCCACCACTGCCCCCTCCCCTGCAGAGAGGCCAGGCCCTCCTGTTCCTCCTGCATGGGTTTGTTCCTTCAGCGAACTCACACTGACTGCCTCCTTTGTGCCAGGCTCTAGGCTGTGTCCCTGCAGGGGTCCCTCAAGGACTAAGACATGCTGCCCCTGACCTAGGGGAGTGACCCTCTAGTCATATGAGGATTTGGATGGATGGCCCCTTCTCTCCTACCCCACAGCAACTGAGTTCCCATGTAGCCAAATCTTCCCCTGGGTCCTACTTCTAACCCTCCCCTGCTGGGCAAGGGTTGTTCTTGCCTACGCCTCTGTGCCCTTTCTCCAGGGATTGGGCTGGGATTCTCTGGGGCTGAGAGAGCAGGTAGAGCCCCAGTCCCTGCCTGCCTATCAGCCCCGAGTCCCTGTTAAGCACCTGCCTTGTCTGCTGTTCCCAGCCCTGGGCCAGGCTTCTCCAGAGTACGTGCTGCGGTGAGCTCCCAGCTGATTGGGGAGAGGGGCACTGCTCTACCAGGCAACCCCAGGTCCCAGGCCCCTTGGTGGTCTGAGGGATAATGGGGAGATGGCTTGGGTTGGGGGTGAGGTTATCTGGGAAGGTTGCAGTGGAGCAGTGGCATCTGAGTTGGGCCTGGAAGATGGAGCAAAGTTAGACGGGGAGAAACGATAGCCTGGCTCTGCATGCAGAGGGAAGCTCATGAATAAATGCCTGCATATGGGAACAGATGAATGTGTGGGTAGGGATAGTAAGGAGAAAAAGGGATCTGGGACTGTATGTTAGTCTCTTATGTCATCACATCTAGGCAGTGGGCTTTATGCTTGGGCAATAGAGAGCCACAGATGGAATTACAGCAGAGGAGTGATACAATCAGACAGTTTCGAGGTTTCAGACCATCTTTTTGTGGGGAGGGCTGGAAGATGAGTGGGCTTCCCATGTCCCATCTACCTCTCCTATTCCCTGGGAGTGGGGTAGGGTGCTGGGGTCTCTGGCCCCACTGAGTGGCCTTTTTCTCCACTCTGCAGGTTGGAATAGACTTTACAGCCTCCAACGGGAATCCCCTTGACCCTTCCTCTTTGCACTATATCAACCCTATGGGCACCAACGAATATCTGTCAGCCATCTGGGCTGTTGGGCAGATCATTCAGGACTATGACAGGTAAGGTTGGAGAGGGGCTCTGAAGGTCAGCTAGGGTTCCATCCAACCTGGGAAGCTCAGTGTATCAAAGATAGAAGGGGCCCAGAGATCATCAAATCTAGGAATGGACAGCAAATGGCATAGGTGTAGTTATTACCCATTCCCATACCCTTGACAGACATTGCTAATCAATTGCTGAACTCTAACCTGCCAAGCCCAGATTCAAACTGGGATCGTTTTCTACACAGTACACCAAGTAGCCAATAAGAAAATGAATCATGATGGAAGATGAAACTCGTTCATTATTGCTGCATCCTCTCCTTTTAGAGCTGGGGAATGGGAGGCCTGGGGTGGGAATGGAAAATTTGTTCCAGGTCCCGCAGATCATGGGACTGGAGGCCAGCCATTCTGGTTCCTGGGCCCGGCACCTAGTTCCCTAATGGTCTCGCTTTGGGAACTTCTGAGAAGCAGCTAGCATGCACGGACCCTCCTCCCATGACCTTGCTTCCTGGGGACCTTTGGGTCAGGCTGGGTACCATGGAAAGTCAGTGAAGGGAAGCTGTGTGAAAGTGTGGCAGGTGTGGCCACCAACAGGATATGACATCACTGTCACAGATGGTGCTGATTGGGAGCTCCAGGTCAGAGGATAGAATGACCAGGAGGCTGACACGTTGAGAACAGGGGAGGAAGAAGCAGGTGCCAGAGATTTGGCAGGAAAGACAGAAGGCTCAGGAGCCCTGTGTGGACTTGGCCTCCTAGAGAGGGGCAGCCAGGGACCAGCATCTGACTCCCAGGGAGCCCAGGGCCTGAAGGATGGCTGTGATCCCAGGCCACATTAAGAGAGGTACAACATGCAGAGCAAGGGAGGTGGAAGTCATCATCAGCATGGTTGTGTGGAGTCCCAGGTGTCCGACTGCCCATTCAGCCCATCACCGAGCTGTCTAATGGGCATTAAGACTTAGCATGGCCCCAGTGAGCTCTGGATGCCTGGTTGAGCCACCATCACTTCCTGCCCAGATCATTTCATTAGCTTCCTCATCAGCCTCCCTGCTTCTGCCCTGGCCCGCAGCTGTGTGTCCCCTCCACGGCAGCCATAGGGATCCTTAGTAGATGTCTGTTGAGTGCATATACAAATGAAATGTGATCCCTGTCCTCAGGGAGTTCTCACTTAAAGAGGAAGATAAGGAAGGAATCGTTGGAGTTCTGAGAGACCAGTTTACATGTGAAGCAGGAGCTATGGGAACACAAAAAGAGAGGCATTGTAGGGTATCAGGGAAATCTACGGAGAGAAGGGGCCATTTTGATTGGGCCTTAGAGGATGAGTAGGAGTTTGCTAGGGGAAACAGATTAGGGAGAGATGTTACAGATGGGGGCACAACAACATTGAAGTTGGAATGTGAAGGTACCCTATGTGTTTGGGGAATAGCAAGTGGCTAGTGGCCAGGGCTAGGGGAGTGGGGTGTGAAGGGGCGTGGGTGGAAGGAGATAAGATTAGGCTCTGGGGCTGGATGACACAGGACCTTGAATGCCCCAGGAGGGTTCTCATATTAGTAGTTTTCCCCAGCTATGAGCAGTAGGCTGAGAGACAGCCGGTACATTCATTCTACTTCCATCTTGACCTTGGTTTAGTGGCTGGCTGAAGTCTCAGTTTGAGAAGGATCTAGAAGCTGCGCCCAGGCCCATTGGTTAGAAGTACCATTGTTGTGGCTGCCACAGGTATAGATGTGGTCAGGCCACATGTTCATCAGGTCCCCGGAGGTGGGTTGGACTCATTAGGTAGATGATCCTAACAGCTTTTTCTAGAGGTGGTGAGCTCCTCCTTTCTGTCCTTGGAAGTGTGTGAGGCAGAGTGGGCCCAGCCCTGGGCAGAGGGTCGGGTGGTTTCCTCAGGTGTCTTACAGTGTGTTTCTCTTCTCTCTCCGATTAGTGATAAGATGTTTCCAGCTCTGGGATTCGGGGCCCAGTTACCCCCAGACTGGAAGGTGAGTGAAACCGGAGTTAGTTTCCTTTTGGTTGAGATGGAGTTTGTGTGTATGGCCTCTCTGGGATCAGCTCTGGAAAGGTCTTGGGTTGGAGCCCTGTTGCCCTGCCTTCCCTGTGTTCACCCCAGGCCACGCTCATTTCTCAAGCCTGATCCTTGGGCAGGCACTGAGGCTATAATGGGGCAGCACGTTATGTTCTCTGCTCTTGAGACCCATGTGGAGTGGGGAAGACAGATAGGATTACCAGATGTTGCAAATCAAAATACAAGACACCCAGTTACGTTTGAATTTCAGACAAACAATGTGTATTTTTATGTATTTATTTTTATTTATTTATTTATTTAGAGACAGAGTCTTGCTCTGTTGCCCAGGCTGGAGTGCGGTGGCACAATCTCCGCTCACAGCAACCTCCGCCTCCCAGGTTCAAACAATTCTCCTGCCTCAGCCTCCCGAGTAGCTGGGATTACAGGTTCCCACCACCACCCCACAGCTAACTTTTGTATTTTTAGTAGAGAGTTTTACCATGTTGACCAGGCTGGTCTCACACTCCTGACCTCAGGTGATCCACCAGCCTCAGCCTCCCAAAGTGCTGGGATTACAGGCCTGAGCCACTGTGCCCAGTGCAGATAAACAATTTTTAAAGTACAAGTATGTCCTGAATATTGCATGGGACATACTTATACTTAAATCATCCATTGTTTATCTGAAATTCAAGGTTTTGTATTGATCTAGGGGTACAAGTATAGTTGTATTACGAGGATGTATTGTGTGAAATATGGACATTTAGTGTATTCATCACCTAAATAAAGTACATTGTACCCAGTAGGTGGCATTTCATCCATCACCCCTCCACCCTCCCGCTGTGTGGAGTCCTCAGTGTCTGTTATTCCCCTCTGTGTGTCTGTTCTGTGTGCACCCATTGTTTAGCTCCGTCTTATAAGGGAGAACATGCAGTTTTTTGTTTTCTGTTTCTGAGTGATACTGGGCATCCTGTATTCGATATGGCAACACCAAAGACAGGTAGTGTCATCGGTGCTGAGGTGGGGGCACCGTAGGCCTGTGGGGAGCCGAAGAGGTAACCCAACCCAGCTTGGGGCCATCAGGCTTCCCTGGAGGGGGCAAGCTCTAAACCAAGAGGGGAAAGGGAAGTAGCAGAGTGACTAGGGGTGGCAGTGGGGCAGGGGAAGCCTTCAGGGCAGAGAACAGCCTGTGTGAAGGCTGCAGGACGAGCTGGAGGAGCTGGCAGAGGCGGGTGACAGACCCTCCATTGGAGGTGAGCAGGGTGGAGACAGATGTGGGCATTAAAGGGCCACGGGGACCCCTGCAGGGACCACATAGGGGCTCATCAGCAGATTGGCATTTCTAAAGGCCTCTCTTGGCTGCTGAGTGGGGCGTGGCTAGGGCAAGAGTGGGCAGAGTGGAGGGTGGAAAGAAGGGGCGAAGGCAAGGAGACTCAGGGCAGAGGCCAGGACTATCTGTGTGACCAAGTGAGTGTGGGCCGAACAGGTCACCGAGATTTCCAACTGGGCACTGAGGCGGGGGTGGTGCTGCTTACTGAGATAAGGAACAGGGTGGGTGCTAGGCTCAGCAGGGGAGGTGGTAAGGTGGGAGTCCCAGGAGAAAGGTGGATGATGGCTGGGCACAGTGGCTCATGCCTATAATACCAGCACTTTGGGACGCTGAGGCAGACGGATCATTTGAGGTCAGAGAGTTTGAGATCTTCCTGGCCAGCGTGGCGAAACCCTGTCTCTACTAAAAATACAAAAATTAGCCCAGCGTGGTGGCACATACCTGTAATCCCAGCTACTTGGGTGGCTGAAGCAGGAGAATCACTTGAACTCGGGAGGCAGTGGTTGCAGTGAGCCGAGATTGCGCCACTGCACTCCAGCCTGGGCAACAGAGTGAGACTCTGTCACAAAAAAAAAAGAAAAAAAAAGAAAGATAAGTGGATGATGGGTCAATGGGTTTGGGCTCTGGGGAGACAGAGAGAGCCCTGGCCACCTGGGCCAGGACCCATGATGCCACCTCGGAGGATGAGATTGCTAGGGAGACAGGTGGAGTGAGAAACAGCCACATGAGGCGGGGTGCAGTGGCTCACACCTGTAATTTCATGCTTTGGGAGGCCAAGGCAGGAGGATTGCTTGAGCCAGGAGTTCAAGACCAGTCTGGGCAACACAGTGAGACTCTGTCTCTAAAAAATTAATTAATTAATTAATTAATTAAAATAAAAAACAGCTGCGTGAGAGAGCCAGGCAGAGGAAGCGAAGACTGAGCCGGAGCAGAGCGGGGCGGAAGTGAAGGAGGGAGGGGCAGAAAGCAAACCCATAAGTAGCAGCATTTATTGGGCCCTTAGAATGTTCTAGATACCACTCTGCCTGCTTTACCAGTTTCAACTAATTCTCACCAAAGGCAATGAGGTAGGGTCTGTTATGAACCCATTTTGATCATTGAGGAAGCCAAGCAGTCGGGGCTCGGGGAGGAGGGAGTAGGGTTGGAGGCTGCCCCTGGCCTGGTGATGTAAGGCTGAGAAGAGGCCATCCGTTTCACTGACCACAGCTGGGGCCATTACAGCAGAGACAAGATGGGGAGGGGAGAAGGGCATGGAGACATCAGCCAGTGTGGCAGTCAGCCAGCGTGGAAGTCACCTGGCTGTGAGGGAGGGGAAGGGGCAGGTCAAGCAGGTCTAAAGGCTGAGGAGGAGCCAGGAGAGGCGTGGAGGTGAATTGAAAGGGGGTCCCTGAGGTGTGGTTGTGGGTAGTCCTGGGGCAGGAGGCGGGGGCTCCTCATAGAACCACGGGCACCAGGGGAGGGGTGGTTTGGTGGCTCAGAGATGAAGACGTCAATGAGGGCAGAAGCTGTGATGCTGGGGAGTCGCTGCAGACAGGGGCAGGGAATGCCGTCCCATTTTATAGGGCAATAAACCAAGGCTTGGAGCCTCAAAATGACTTGCCCAAGGTCATGTTCACCAACCGGGCAGATGGACTCTAAAGTTTCTTCTCAGAATCTGTTGTCTTCCCATGAGAAGCCTGTGGGGTGTGAGCCCAGAGAGCTCCTAAGTCTGCACATGGGTCTTGCTCGGCCAGTGCCCCTTCTTGTCTGCCCTGCTGTGCCGCATTGCTGTTTCCAGAATGAATTTTTGCCTCCCGTCCTCTCTGGTCCTCGCTGGGGAGGATGATTTTCACCTAGAATTTCGGGGAGTGGCCCAAGGGCCAGGGCAGGAGAGGTGGGTGTCCTGGCTCCCTGTGGTGTGAGGCTACGCCTCAGATGGGACCAAAGCTGGGCCACAGTGATGCCATTCGGGGGGCAGGGCGAGCTGGCGCGGCTGGGCCCAGCACAAGCCCGTTGCTAGGACACCAGCCAGCTTTCAAAGAACTGAATGAGGTGTTTTCTTGAGCAAAAGCCTCCTTGTAAATGTCACAGGGCGATGCTGGGGAGGCCGGGGCTTGGCCAGGCTGGAGTGCCCGGCGGTGCCAAGAAAGATGCTGCATCCCGGCTAGGAAAGGACAGATGCTGTGTCCCACCTCCCCCTGCCACGGGAGCCGCCAGGCCTGGCCCCTCCTGGCCCCTCACCCTCTCTGGCATTGTGACTTGCCTCACTCCTGCTGCCTGAAGCTCCTTCATTCACTCCCACCTCAGGGCCTTTGCACATGGCCTTCACTCAGCCTGCTGCTCCCTCTCCTGGGCTTCTGCCACCTATTTTCACCTAGAATTTCGGGGAGTGGCCTGCCCTCTGGGAGCCATGCGCACTCTCACATGGGGGCCCTTCTTCCTGCCCAGAGCCCTGCCCTCATGGAACACCTGGCCTGCAGTGTGCAGTGCTATTATTGTTTGTTGACAGAATGAATTTGGGACCTAGCCCAAATTTGGGACCCCAGGCCTGAACAAACAGAGGGGTCGGTTCTCTGAGGGTGGGAAGCTAGAAGGAGCCAGAAGGAGCAGCGACCAGGCTGCCTCCCTTTGAGACCTCAGTTTCTCCCTGAGGGTGGCCCAGATGATCCCAGAGAGAACTCCTGCCCCAGAGAGTGGCTGAGGGGCTCAGGACACGTTTCCCTTTGGAGATGGCATGAGGTCTTGGCCCTTCAACGTGAGCAGAGTTACTCAGATGAGGAACGGGATCTGGGCAGAAGGCACAGTCTGTGCAAAGGTCTGGAAGGAGGGGGAGCATACTCTGCAGGTGGGGAAACTGAGGCTCAGAGAGGACAGTCACTCTGAGATCCCTTGGGCTTTCTCCATGCCCCACCCCCTGCCTCTCCCACCTGCCTCAGCCAGGGCCTCAAGAACTGAGCCTGAAGTAACTCCCTGACCTCAAGGCTGAGCCAGGCCAGGTTGGGTGAACAGGGCCATTGGCTGTCGGAAGGCAACAGGAGTCCCAGGACAAAGGCCTGTGGCCGGCAGCCAGTCCCCAGGGGCCCCTCATCAGCTTCTGTGGCCTCCAGAAACTTGTCCTGTTTATGACTTTTCTCAGGCAAACCAGGGCAGCCAGTATGGGAGGGGCTGAGCTGTCACTGCTGGTAGCATGGACACTTGTCCCCAGGCCCCACTGTGTGACCTGGGCACTCCCTGGCCCTCTGGGAACCTCACTCTTTCCAGCTATGAAATGGAGTTGCTAGAGGAGGCAACCTCTGGGGCCTCTGGGGCGGATGGACAACCTTCCACAGCCCCCCTGACCAGAAGTCTGGGCCCTCCCCAAATAAAGGGGGGGGGGAAGAGTGGGGATGAAGAGTGGGGGGCCTGAGAAGGCAAAATATTCCTCCACCCCTATCATCAGGGGGCTTTCCCACTGTCGTCTCTAAAATCTCCTAAAATCTGATTTTTCGGGAAGTCTTTGGCCCAAGGGAGGCCTGTTTCCCTGGCAACCATTTTCTCTCTCAGCCCCTCCATACAAGCCCCCCTCGTAATCTCTATAGAGGCTCAGGCAGTCTCCATGGCAACAGGGACCTCCAGCCCCCAAACCTGGAGCCCAGACTGGGGACAGGGTGAAGGGGGCCCTGGACAGGGACAGGACCCAAGAGGGACACCAGAGGACTGGCTCTGTGCCAGGCACCTAAAGCAGACAGCAAAGAACGGAAAACCCCATTGCCCGAAACAGGGAGGAGTCCTCCCGATGCCTCCCCTTCCCCGGGCTGCCAGAGAGGCCAGACTGAGCCCCACTACTGGGTCCCTGCCCTCTTCCCCAGGAGTAAGACCAACTCCCACCCCCAGGGGAGGGGAGGGCACTGGGTCTCAGGCCCATTCGACTGTGTGGCTCTGGTGCCTGGCTTCCCTTTTCTGGGCCTCGGTTTGTTTATTTGTAAAATGGGGACGCTGGATGCAGGAGAGCCTCCCAGTACCCCCGTCATCGTGTCTTGGAGCTGAAGCGTCTGTCTGAGATTGTCTGTGCCCAGACAAAAGCCCTCCCCCTGCAGCTGAGGACCGGGGAGGCGGTCGCTTTGTCCTGGGCACCCCTCCACCCTCCTCATTGAAAATCCCTGGGGGAGGAATGCCTTTGGAGGTTAGCGTGAGCTCTGGTGGTAGCCTGACCTCAGTTCGAGTCCCAGCTCTGCCCGCCAGGAAATGTGGGAAAATTCTAGTCCACTCTGTGTCTATTTTGTCATCCATAAGATGAGGTGATAACAGATGCCCTTCCATTGGGGTGTTGTGAGGAAGGAGTAAGGGGATTCCGGCACAGCACTGAATGTGGATGTGGTACGTGGTAGGAAGGGGGATGAGGGCGATTTGGGGCTGTAGGGCTGCAGGGGAGGGAAGAAAGGAGGGGCTGTCCCCCATCTGAGCTCTGCAGCATCTCCCCAGGCCCTGGGTTCTGCAGGCACTGCAGTCTCACCCACAGCCCTGAACGGGGCCAGTTATGAGTCCTTCTGTACCCCGAAGCCACGTGAGCAGCAGCAGCCAGATGTGATGGGTGCAGCAGTGTCCCGGAGTGTCCGGGTCAGCCTCTGATGATCCTCTGGGGCTGAGTGCTGGGCCTGGAGGCAGAGAAGCAGGATGAGTCCCTGGGGAGCCTGTGGTAGCCCCATCCGCTCCTCTTGCAGCCCCCTTACACTCCCTGATCGCCAGGTCAGCTCTGAGCGGGCTGTCAGCTCACCCCCGTTTGGCTGTCTGGCACAAGGCGGGCTCCCCTCTAAGCCCCTTTGCTTACTATTAAGGTAGGAAAAGCCTCTGAAGCCCAGAGAAGCGGTGCTCTAATTGTGGAGCCCACATCCAGCAGTAGCAGTGATGAGGGAGCATCCTGGAACCCTGGCCCGCAGGGGAATCCCTGTCCCACCCAGGACTCTTAGAGGACTGACAGGGCATAGGCAGCGCCAGTCCCCAGAAGAGCCCAGGGTGACACACCAGGGTCTCGGTTTCCTCCACTATGAGGAGAGGGTGGTTGGGCCTCTCTGTGGGTCACACCCAGCAGTGGAGATGAAAAGCAGATGTGGGGGGTATCAGTGGCCTAGAGGAGGGTAGGGGTGGGGGTTACGAGCCGGTGCTCTCAAAGGGAGGCTTGGCCTGGCAGTGGGTGGCGGCCTGGGTCTGGGTTTGGGGGCGGGAGGCTGCAGCTCAGCGTTTTCTCTGCGTTTCAGGTCTCCCATGAGTTTGCCATCAACTTCAACCCCACCAACCCCTTCTGCTCAGGTGAGTGTCAGACCCACCTGCAGCTGCCCTGTGTTTGCTACAGGCCTGGCCAGCTCCCTGGGTGGAGGGAGGGCAGAGGACAGGTTTTCATTTCTTTCTCCTTTCCCCTCCCCCTTACTGTTGTTCAGAGTGACAGAGGGGGAAGAGCTGCAGTTTGGAGTCAGATAGTCCTGGATTCAAGGCCAGCTGCTGCCCTTCCTAGCTGTGGGACCTTGGAAAGGTCACTGTACCTCTTGGGCCTTTGCCTCCTTACCTGCTCCAGGAAAACTATGACAGCTGCTCTTCTCACTTTACTGGGTGATTCAGTGAGAATTACAGGAAGCCACTGACAGGAAGCCCTGTGTAAACCAGGAGGAGGTGAGGGTGGCACCAGCCACACCTGCTTTCACCTCCATCCCACCCACCCCCTTGCTGGGAAGGCCAGCCCTGCTCTGGGAGGGGATCAGGGGGAAGCAGGGGCTGGGAAGTGAGTGTGGTGTCTGTGTTCATCCCCACTCCTGGGCCTAAGAGGGTTTCTGAGCCTCCTAGGGACAGTTAAGAAGCTATTAGAGGCCGCATGCCGTGGCTCATGCCTGTAATCCCAGCACTTTGGGAAGCTGAGGCAGGAGGAGCGCTTGAGCCTAGGAGTTCAAGACCAGCCTGGGCAATAGAGGGAGACCCTGTTTCTACAAATTAAAAAAATTACCCAGGCATGGTGGCGTATGCCTGTGGTCCCAGCTACTCAGGAGGCTGAGGTGGGAGGAAAGAAAGAGAGAGATGGGGAGGGGAAGGGAGGGTCACACCTGTAATCCCAGCACTTTGGAAGGCCGAGGTGGGTAGATCAGAGGTCAGGAGTTCAAGACCAGCCTGGCCAAGATTGTGAAACCCCGTCTGTACTAAAACTACAAAAATTAGCCAGGCGTGGTGGTGCGCACCTGTAATCCCAGCTACTCAGGAGGCTGAGGTGGGAGAATCACTTGAACCCAGGTAGCAGAGGTTGCAGTGAGCTGAGATCATGTCACTGCACTCCAGCCTGGGTAACAGAGTGAGACTCTGTCTCAAAAAAAAAAAAGGAAGGAGAAGAGAAAGAAAGGAAAGAGAGAGACAGAAAAGGAAAGGAAAGGAAAGGAAGGGAAGGGGAAGGAGAAGGGAGAAGGAGGGAGGGAGGAAGGAAGGAAGGAAAGGAGGAAGGGAGGGAGGAGGGGAGGGAGGGAGGAAGAAAGGAAGAAAAGAGAGAAAGAAAGAAAAAGGAAGATGGAAGGAAGGAAGGGAGGGATGGAGGAAGGGAGGAAGAAAACTCTGAGTGGAGGAGAGGGGATGCAGGTGGGTATGGAAGGGGGCTGTTTCTACCATCATGAGACCTTTCAGCCTAGGACTTGGCTTCAACATAGCATCTACCTTCCCTGGGGATCCCCAAAGCTGGGCCAGGCTGTCTGATTTGGGGTAGATCTCCAGAGATATTTTGGTTGGTCAACTTCATCCCTGGCCAGAGGCCTCTGGGCAGGGCTACAGGGCAGTGTGCTCATAACAGCAGCTATTTACAGAGCACCTACTCTGTACAGGCACTGTGCAAATGCCTCGATCCCCCAACCCTGAACAGAAGCCATAGCATATCCGGAATGGACCTCCAGATGGCTTCCCATGGTCTCAAAGCATCACTGCAAGCTTTGCCAAGCCCCTTCTTTGGAAAGGCCTGAGAGACCCCCCCTCCTGCCAACTGCCAGAGTGTAGATTATCAGTCCCATTGACAGATAAAGATATAGCCTCAGAAAGATTAAACTACTTGCCGCAGGTCCCACAGCTAAGAAAGGCAGAATTTAGGCTGGACGCGGTGACTCACGCCTGTAATCCCAGCACTTTGGGAGGCCAAAGTGGGCAGATCACCTGAGGTCAGGAGTTTGAGACCAGCCTGGGTAACACAGCGAAACCCTGCCTCTACTAAAAATACAAAAATTAGCCGGGTGTGGTGACACATGCCTGTAGTCCCAGCTAGTTGGGAGGCTGAGGCAGGAGAATTGCTTGAACCTGGGAGGTGGAGATTGCAGTGAGCCAAGATCCTGTCACTGCACTCCAGCCTGGGTGACAGAGCAAGACTCCGTCTCAAAGAAAAGGCAGGATTCAAACTCTTCAGGCCTGTCTGACTTCACATTCAGGGCTCTTGGCTTTCTACCATGCTGGCCCTTCCCTCTGGCAGCTTCCAGTCTCACGAGGCCTATGCTAGCCATGGCAGGACCATTTTGGGTAAGCATGAAATAGATGCTTTATCAGCAGGGAGATGAGAGTGGGTATGGGGTCAGGGAGACCTGGCTGATCCAGACTCTTCTCCCGAGGCAGGTGTGGATGGTATTGCCCAGGCGTACTCAGCTTGCCTGCCCCACATCCGCTTCTACGGTCCTACCAATTTCTCCCCCATCGTCAACCACGTGGCCCGGTTTGCGGCCCAGGCCACACAGCAGCAGACGGCCACGGTGAGTAGGCAGCTGCAAGCCAGGCATGCCAGGAACCACGCACGTCCTCTGGGCTGGGGAGCAGGATATTCTGCCTTCTCTTTGCTTTAAATCCTAGTGGACACCTCTGGGCCTTGCTTTACCTTCACGTATTGTAAGAGTTGAGTCAAGCTTAACTTGATTGGTCCTGGCTTCCTGGAGCACAGACTGAAGAAAGCAAATCCATTCATGCTGAGCAGGAAGCAGGGCTGTGATCAATGGGAGATGTCTCCCCAGGGCGAGGTACTCATTATTCCCACAAGAGTAACAAGATGGAAAACTGGAGGTGGTGATCCCTGAGGCCCTAACACTGACCCTTCTGAGCCACCCAGTTCCAATCAGAGCTGCCCCTGCCTCACACTGAGGGCTACTGAACTGTCTGGCCCTGGCCCTACACTCAGCAACAAGCCTAGAGCCTCACTGGCCCGGCCTGAGGCTGCCAAAGTAGCTGCATGACATCTGGAATATATGGTAAGCAGCCATCCCAGGCATCTGCAACCCTGGTCTCCCTTCCCTTCTCCCGCCCCCAGCTGCAGACTGGCTCCCAGGCAGGCCCTACTGGCAGGGTCTGATGCCAGTGATGGGGTCACCAAGGGTCACCTTGCCCACCTCCCCATTTCCACCATGACCTGCCCTTGCCTCTCTCTGCAGTATGAGTTGAGGGGTCTTCTCCCCCTGTCCTAAGGGCAGTTATCTGATGTCCCTTCTGCCTTCTCCTGACCTTGGGGACCTGACTGACCTACATGCCCTATGCATAGGACTTCTTAGCCCCTGACCCAGCCCTGCTCCTCAGGCTCCAGCACCATGATGGGGAATCAGGCACCCAGCCTGGATGCTGGTCTGGGTTGAGGAGACTTGACTCCAATTCCTTTCTGGCCACTACCTCCTGGGAGACCTCGGCCAGCCCCTGCCCCTTTCTCATCTTCCACCTCCATTGAAAGAAGAGGGTTGCTGAAGTCACTTCTAGAGTGTTCATTTCACTAGACTCTAACATATCCCAAATTCACCCACTTCCCCTTGGCCACAGGTCTCTCACTGGGCCCTGCAGCTGCTCTCACCACTCCTCAGACCACCAGTCCACAAGCTACCATTTGTTTCCCCCACTGGAGGGTCAGATCCAGCCTCTGCCCTGCCAAAAACCCTTCGCCATCAGATGGGATCCCCTGAGGCCAGCCTCTGCCTTCCTTACTGCCTTCCTTACCGACCCGCTCACTGACTGCACAGCCCTTTCCTTCTCTTAGGATGATTCTGCCACCTAACCCCCTCTGTGTTCTTCGAGCACTCCCAGCTGTTCCCCTGCAGGTCCTTCCTGGACTCTGCAAGGCTCTCCCTCAGGGCCTCCTCCCCCAAGCAGCCTTCCCTGACCACCTATGTGAAGCAGATCTCTTGCCTTCTCTGCCTGTTCCTGGCTGGCCCTGATGATGGTTGGCAGCATCTAGTTCACATCCTTCTCTCCGCACCTGGTCCAGCACCTGGGCTGTGCAGGCTCATCATGCTGTGAATGGATGAAGTCAGCACGGGCTGAGGGATGTGAGTTGTACAAGCTCAGTCAGAGCCTCCTCCCCCAGGGAAAGGGACCCGGTCCCATGCCTAAGGGGACCATTGGGACCAGCCAGAGGAGGGAGGCACCTGCTCACCAGGGAGGTGCCAGTTGACTTCTGGGAGGTGGTGGGAAAGATAGTGCAACTGCCCAGTGGGTTCACCTTGCCCACTGCCTAGACAGAATGATTTATCAAGACAGGGGAATTGCAATGGAGAAAGAGTAATTCACACAGAGCTGGTTGTGCAGGAGACCGGACTTTTATTATTACTCAAATCAGTCTCCCCGAGCATTTGGGGATCAGAGTTTTTAAAGATAATGTGGCAAGGAGAAGCTTGGAAAGTGGGGAGTGCTGATTGGTCAGGCTGGAGATGGAATCATAGGGGGTTGAAGTGAGTTTTTCTTGCTGTCTTCTGTTCCTGGGTACGATGGCAGAACTGATTGAGCCAGATTACCGGTCTGGGTGGTGTCAGCTGATCCATGGAGTGCAGGGTCTGCAAAATATCTCAAGCACTGATCTTAGGTTTCACAATAGTGACATCCCTAATTTGGGGAGGTTCAGACTCTTGGAGCCAGAGGCTGCATGACTCCTAAACTGTAATTTCTAATCTGTAGCTGATTTGTTAGTCCTGCAAAGACATACTGGACCCCAGGCAAGAAGAGGGTCTTTTTGGGAATGGGCTGTTATCAGTTCGTTTCAGAGTCAAACCAAGAGCTGAATCCCTTCCCAAAGTTAGTTTAGCCTACACCGAGGAATAAACAAGGACAGTTGAAGGGTTAGAAGCAAGATGGAGTCAGTTAGGTCTGATTTCTTTCGCTGTCATAATTTCCTCAGTTATAATTTTGCAAAGGCGGTTTCAATAGGAGCAGGCAGGGGCAGAGCCTGTTCTGATGGTTCAGGAGGCAGCAGAGGATCTGTGGGAAACATGGGTACCCTGGAGTGGCAGGTGCCAGGGTTTGAATCCTGCTGCTGTCCCTTCCTCACTGTGTGACTTGGGCAAGTCACATCACCTTAGTTTCCTCATTTGTACAGTGGGAAAACTAATAGGATCAATCAGGAGGAGGTAGTATTAGGATTAAATAAGATCACTCAGCACCTGGCACCCAAAAAGACCTGAGGGACGGAGAAGGACAGGTCAGCAAAGCGCCCAGGGAAGCGTGGCCAGGGTAGAGGGAACAGGAAGCGCAGGACGTGGAGGCAGCACCCGGCCAGAAGGAGCTCAGAGTGCCGGAAGGAGCGTCCCGGCCCTGACCCTGGCAACTCGGAGCCTGGGGCATGTTTCTTCTTAATGGAATGGAATGTTTCCTGCTCTAAACCCATTTCCTCTTTCTGTTTTTTGAGACAGTGTTTCGCTCTTGTTGCCCAGGCTGGAGTGCAATGGTGTGATCTCGGCTCACTGCAACCTCCGCCTCCCGGGTTCAAGCGATTCTCCTGCCTCAGCATCCTGAGTAGCTGGGAGTACAGGTGCCCACCACCACGCCCAGTTAATTTTTTGTATTTTTAGTAGAGATAGGGTTCCACTATGTTGGCCAGGCCTGTCTCGAACCCCTGTCCTCAGGTGATCCTCCCGCCTCAGCCTCCCAAAGTGCTGGGATTACAGATGTGAGCCACTGCACCCAGACCCATTTCCTCTTATGAAATGGGCATAGTAAACCCCCAGTGTGCTGTGAGGACCTAGGTGCAGGCTTAATGGGCAGTAACTGGGAAGGGCCTGGGAGGGATTTTTTTTTTTTTTTTTTTTTGAGACAAAGTCTCATTCTGTTGCCCAGGCTGAAGTGCAGTGGCACAGTCTCAGCTCACTGCAATCTTCACCTCCTGGGTTCAAGCGATTCTCCTGACTCAACCTCCTGAGTAGCTGGGATTACAAGCACCTGCCACCATGCTGGGCTAATTTTTGTATTTTTAGTAGAAACAGAGTTTCACCATGTTGGCCACGCTGGGTCTTGAACTCCTGACCTCAACTGATCTGCCCACCTCAGCCTCCCAGAGTGCTGGGATTACAGACGTGAGCCACGGCACCTGGCTGGGATTTTTTTTTTTTTTTTTTTTTTTTTTTAGTTCCTGGGTTTGCTGGGCTAGAACTGGCTAGAGAGGGCACAGCAAGAGGCAGGCTTCAGCTTGCACTCCCTCCTGTTTGGGTGCCAGGCCATTGTCCCACCCAGTCTTGTCCACCCTGAGCAGGCTTTCAAAGGGATAGAAAAAGAAAGTCTTGCATGTTTGTTTAAGGGGAAAAATGTGAGGCAGGGAGCGGGCGTGCAGCCCAGTGTTAGCGCCAGGGACCTTTCACTGCTGCACCTGCAGAGCTGGGGCAGGACTGGGCAGGAACCAGGGTCCTGGGGAGAGGTGGGTCTATATCTGCTGGACCCAGGTCTGAGTGGGTTTGGGCCCCAGGAAAGGCCAGGAAGGGCATTTGTGTGTTCTGGGGAGCAGCTGCGGAGAGCTCCCCAGAGGGAAGAAGCAGAAGGACTTGAGGCCCAAGCACCTGGTGCTAGTCCTCTGGACATCCCAGCCACTTTTACTGCGACTTGGTCCTCCCGGCCTGGGGGAGGCAGCCACCTCCTGGCTCCCTTCTGCTGGAAAAGCTCTGTCACCCACCCAGGCTGTGTGACCTCAGGGGATGTCTGAGCATCTCTAACCTGCAGGAGTGGGGCCAAGGGACCTCTTATCAGGCCCTCCCACTCTGATGTCCAAGAACAGATAAGGCCATTCTCTACCTCCTGCCTTACCTTATCCCCTTGGCCTCAGGGTGCACCAGTGGAGGGGAGGTGGGGCTGCCTGGTGGTTCAGCCTCAAGCTCTGGGAGGTTCAAATCCCAGCTCCCCAACTTCCTGACTTCGTGGGACCCAGAGCAGGTAGCTTAAACTCTGTGAACTTGTTTCCTCATCTGTGCGACGAGGATAATGGAAACAGTCCCTGCCTTCTAGAACTAGATAGGCATAGAAATTGCTCAGCGTAGTGCCTGGCACACATAAAGTGCTTCCCTGCTGGCCGAATCTTTTGGGGACACCTCTTGGGCTAGCATTCAGTGATGCCAAGCACAATTAGTCCCAAAGCAAAAGGAAGTCATTTATGAATTATCCCCTGATGGTTTTGTCAGCCGTTTTTTAGTTTGGGGAAGAATATTTGGTGTGGCTTCACCCTCCCCATCCCCAGACATATGTGCACCGATGCACACCCACGTACAGGAAATTGAGAGCAGGTGGTGGAAGCCTCTCTCTAGGCAGGGCTGCACTCTCCCATTCATTCACTCAACACATCTTTACCGAGCAACTTCTGCGTAGCACTGGGGAGACCATGATGAGTGAGACAGGGCCTCTGCCCTCCCAGAGCCTGCAGTCTAGTGAGGAGCCCTAGGCCAGGAGCAGGAGGCAGGGGGACTAAGCCTGAGGCGATGGGAGCACGGGCAGAGGTGGCATCCGACCCAGATGGAGGGCTCAGGAAAGGCTTCTTGGGAAAGTGACATGTGAGCTGAAACTTGGAGGATGCTTGAGTTAGCCTCATAAAGGATGTGTGTGCGTGGAGTGTCTCAGGCGGAGGGAACGAACGGCACGTGCCGAGGCCTGGAGGTTTGGTGTGTGGGTGTACCAGAAGGAAGGAATGTGTTGAAAGAGGAGGAGGTGGGGCGAGGTGAGGCTGAAAGGTAGGCCAGTTCCTGCGGGGCCTCAGAAGCCATTGAGGAATCTGGGTTTTCTCTGGAGGGCGGTGGGGAGCCACTGGAAGGTCTTATGCAGGTTTGAGTGGGCCTTGGGGGTCTCCTATCTCAGGCCTTCATCTTTCCCTCTGCCTTGGCTCCTTGCTATTCATGGCCCATTCCTGGTTGGTCACCCAGGTGTCTTGTGTCCCAGTAGAGGGGGAGCTGGGAAGCACCCAGCCAGCTCCCTGGGAATTCCACCCACTCCCCTCGCAGGGTCCTCAGCTGCCAACTTCCCTGAAATGAGCTAGGGAGTAAGTGCAGCTTCCCTAGACTCTGCCTGGAACTGTTGTGGTCAAGTCAATTTCTTATAAATCAAATCACACGTTAAATGCATTAGGGGAAGCAGTTGTTTACAGCCCTAGAAACCTGAAGAACCTCGGGGTAAAGGCAAGAGTTGCTTCGTCCTTGTTGGGAGTTGGGTTTTTGGATTCAATCTGACAGTGATGGGCTGTTTCTGGAGGTGGGAATGCTGGGGACAGGGTGAACCAGGGCCATCTGCAGAGACAACAGAGCCTGCAGAGCCTCTTCCAACCCCTTGCACCCGATTCTACCCTCCGTTCTCTCCATCTACAGCCCCGTCCCCTTTGATCTGTCCTGGGGGTAGGGCTGTGTAATAGACTTTTGAGGCTCCTGAGCAACTCTGGCTTTGTCTAGGCTGGGCGGGAAGCCGGGGACTTGTCAGCTGCACTTCCACTGCCGAGGTCTGGGCTGCTGACCTCAGGCGCAGCTGGGCACTCGCTAAGGCCAAGCCCCTGGGTGTGGGCATGGTGGCTGGTTGATTGGCATACAGGGGTGTGGGTTAAAGTCCAGTACCAGGGCTCTGGGCCCCACCCTGGGCTGCTATCCTGGATATTCAGGCCCTCAGACACTGGCATGCTGGGTGGGAGGAAAGCTTTTCCCTGCCAGGCCCCTCTGTTGGAGACAATGACAGGCCACTGGTGCCAGTGGGCGGTGGAGGAGGACATCATGTAAAGAGCCCCAGCTTCGGAGTCAGCCAGGCTGGGTTCAATCTGGACTGTGCCAGTTCCCGGCTGTGAGGCCTCAACAAGTTACATCACCTGTCTGAGCTCCACTCCTCTAGAATGGGAGTCAGAGTGAGGGTGACAGGCAGGGTCTGTGTAGAGCTGTCACTGTGTGGTATCACCTCCTCTGGCCACTGGTGCCCATAGTCCTGCAGGAACCTGGCCCTGTCTGCCCCCAGGCTCCCCAGGGAGGAGGGCTGCCAGCTAAGAGGTAGGCCCAGGCCTGAGCCCCACACATCTCCTAGGCACGGGGCTAATAGAAAGGAGGGAGCCAGGAGGGCCATGTGTGGAGGGAGTGGGCACTGCCTGCCTGAACTGGAACGGGCTTGGAGACAGATCCCACCCACTGAAGGGTGGGGCCCGTTAGACCAAGACCAAGCATTTTTTTCTTTCTTCATTGCTTGGCCTCTTAGTGTCTTTCTACCTGTCTGCTCAGGTGTCCCAGAAATATTGCCCTGGACTGTTTCTGATGGTATTGAGGTGGGGTTGGAGGGCCGCCTAAGGGAAGGGGCCCAGGAACAATGGTGGGCTGTCAAGGGTAGGGTCTGGATGGGCTTCTGAGGCCCCTCACAGCCAGGGATGGGGGGCTGGCAACAGTAGCCCTCCACTGTGGGATTCAGGCTGCCATCTCCATGGCAACAGGTATCCCCAGCCAAGGGATTGGTCTCTTAAAGGCACAGTGCTGGAGCTAGACCACTGCTGCCTGGAGCTGGAGGTGAGGGTGGTGGGGTCCATGTCTCCACACAGCTCACCCTGCTCCTTCCCTCCACAGTTGTACTTGGCGGGCAGACAGGAACAAGGCACCCTGGAAGGCTGAGCTTGTAGCCTCTGCAACCTCCCCAGGGAACAAGTGGCTTTGCTGGATATGAAGGTGGCCAAGGGCTGACCTGGGGTCCAGCTTGGTTCCACCCTCCTTAGCTCCATGACCTTGACTAGGCTAAGCCCCAGTTTCCTCTTCTGGAAGAGTAAAGCCCCAAACAGAGGATATGAAGATCACAAGAGCTGATCTGTTGATGTTAGGGATGGGGGAAACTGAGCTTCCCCTAAAGGGGTCAGTGGGTACTAAGGACAGAGCTGAGCTGAAAATAAGTTCTTGGCTGGGCGTGGTGGCTCACATCTGTAATCCCAGCACTTTGGGAAGCCGAGGCAGGTGGATCACCTGAGGTCAGGAGTTTGAGACCAGCCTGGCCATCGTGGTGAAACCCCAACTCTACTGAAAATACAAAAATTAGCCAGGCCTGGTGGCGGGTGCCTGTAATCCCAGCTACTTGGGAGGTTGAGGCAGGAGAATCACTTGAACCCAGGAGGTGGAGGTTGCAGTGAGCCCAGGTTGTGCCAGTGTGGACGACAGAGCGAGACTCAGTCTGAAAAAAAAAAAAAAAAAGAGTTCTTGGCCAATTTGGAATCCTGGGCCCTCACCCTCAGATGGTCCAGTGAGCCTTCCTGCACTTCACTCAGGCACACCCCGGCCCCACTTCACAGTTTGTATTTTATATATCTCCCACACTAATTATTCAATTTTTAAATTTTAATTTATAAAGAAACTCTATATCCCAGTGTAAATGAAAAAAGCAGTATCACTTGCCATAAATAGAGAGTAACAAAAATAAACACAACAAGCTGTACAATGGTATTAAAGTCTAGCCGGAGACTATTGTCTCCTCAAGCTCTGGGCTTCCTGCCTTCCCTTTCCGTTGATAAGAAGCTTAGCAAATGTTAGAGAGACATGAAAGACACAGTAGTACCAAACCAAGACTTGCTCCTGGGTGCAGTTCATAGAATTGAAAGGCCACTGCAAACCAGTCCTCTTCCGGGGTGACTTGATGACTTGATGGTGCTCAGTGCTGTGTTTGGGATGTGGCCCAAATCCACTTATTTGTCAGCAGAGTCCCACACTCCTGGAAGCCCTGGCCCAGACGACCTGCTTTAGCTCCTGCAAGGTGTCTCAGATTGCCCTGTTGAGTAGGGAATGGAGGGGGTCACAGGTGCCCATGCCCAGGTGCAGCAGAGAGGGGGAGACCGGTCCCAGAGCAGCCCATCAGCCAGATGAGTCCTCCTGCACCAGCTGTGGGCCTGTCGGGAATGCAGCTGACTGGGCTACTGCCACGTCAGGCACATTATCTGCAACAACTCCCACTTTGCAGATGAAGAAACTGAGGCACTATGAGTCAAGTCAGTTGCCTAGAGTCCCACAGTGTAGCAACTGGCAAGGCCAGGCCCAGAGTCCAGGGCTCTCAGAGGCCCCAAGGGGGAGTCTAAGATAACACACAGGACAGGAGGGGAGAGCAGTTTGTACTTCCTGCTGTGACCAGGTCAGAGTTTAGAGCATGAGAGGCCTGCAGGGGTGAGGTGCTGAGAGCAGGATGCATAGCGAGTTGTCTGGGACTTGGCTGCAGCTGGGTAAGATGCACTGCCTTCCTCCAGGACTCAGAGGGTTTGGGGTAGAGGGAGGGAGAAGGGGTGCCAGGGCCTCGGCCTTGCTGAGTGCCCCGTTGGCTCCCTCCCTGCAGCAGTACTTCATCCTCCTCATCATCACGGATGGGGTCATCAGTGACATGGAGGAGACGCGGCATGCCGTGGTGCAGGCTTCCAAGCTGCCCATGTCCATCATCATTGTGGGCGTGGGCAATGCGGACTTCGCTGCCATGGAGTTCCTGGATGGGGACAGCCGCACGCTGCGCTCCCACACGGGGGAGGAGGCAGCCCGCGATATTGTGCAGTTCGTTCCCTTTCGAGAGTTCCGCAACGTGAGTGTGGGCTTGGGCTGGGAGGGGGCGGTTACAGGATCCCAGCCACCATAGCTCATAATCAAGCTTGAGAGTCTTGGGGTTGTCTGGCCCAATCCTAGACTTCTCCACTCCATTGACTGTGCTCTTCTGAGGTCCTGCTATGTGCCAGGCGCCGTGCCAGGCCTTGCCCTGGTGGTGGCCGTTGTGATAGTGTGAGCACTTGCTTCCACAAACTGATGGAACATGGAGCCGTGGGCATCTAGCCTGAGGCTCTGGGGCAGGGCTTCCTGGAGGACCTGCTGTCTAGTGGGGTCTGATGAGAGGCTGGGGCTATCCATGTGGTGTAAAGTGCAGGAGGAGAGAGGGGTTTTCCTGATCATCACACCCCAGCAAGCCCCCTCATTTTGCAGACGGAAAACAAGGCCTCCCAGTCATCTTAGGTTGACGTCCTCTCCCTAAATCCCTCTGCCTGGGAGAATGGTGTCCTCAGCCTTGTTCCTGGAAGTGGCTCTGGCTTTATTTGCAGGTGATCCCAGGTCTGCCCACAAGGAGGCCGGGGTTGGCTTCCTGATCACTGCCCTAGCAGCAGGGTCCATGAGGAGTCCCATAGGGGAGCAGTCTCTCCACTGTACTGCTGTACTGTAATGCCACCCCCGTACTGCTGGGTGGGGGCTTAACCCAGCCTCAGCAAGAACTGCCCATGCTGGTTTACACCCAGTGGCCCTCACCTCTCTGCCCAGCATCCTCTGGGGTTGCCTGCGATGGTTCTACTCCTTCTGGAGCATTCGCTTCCTAAGGACAAACGCTGGGCATCCGTCACCCCTTCATGCACAGGTTGGTGACCGAGTACCTCCATGTGCCTGGCCTGTGGCTGGCCGTTCACTAGTGAACCAGACTGTCAGGCCCATTTATTCCCGCCAAGAAGGTGCTCAGGAAATGTTTGCCAGACGCATAGGTGCTTCCCGCAGACGGAGTCATCCTAACCCGTTACTCCCAAGCATCTCAAGTGCTCCAGGTAACACTTACACCTAACCTAAAGGAAGTCACTGCGATCAGGGGGAATTTCAGGCCTGGGCTGAGATAAGGGACGCCACTTGCAGACAGCCCTGGCCCGCAGCCCTAATTTTGTCCTCAATGGACACCTGCTGTAGCAGCCTTCTGGGCATAGTGCTGCTCACAACTTCCAGTCATTAATCCTTATTCTCTCTCTTCCCCACCCCACCCTCCTCCACCCTGCAGGCAGCAAAAGAGACCTTGGCCAAAGCTGTGCTGGCGGAGCTGCCCCAACAAGTTGTGCAGTATTTCAAGCATAAAAACCTGCCCCCCACCAACTCGGAGCCTGCCTGAACTCCAGTGCCCAGCAGCAGCATGTCAGCTGAGCCTCCTGCCCTCCCCCAGGAACATGCACGCTCACCCTGCTTCCTTGTGGGTGGCCTTTTTCTACCGATCCACATTTTTATTTTTTACAACCGGACCTCCACCCCCAACTTCCTCCAGCCCAGCTGGGCTTCCTTTGTTGGAGTCAACTGTTGATGCTTCCAGGCCAAACTGGCTTCCTCTCCTCCTCTCCCCACCTTTGCCATTCTTAAGTATTGAATGTACTTTGTATAATCTTAGTGGAATTGTTATTGAGAATAAAATTTTTACAATCATAACTGGCTTTTTCCAAGTAACCAGCTGCAGACTCTGATGAAAGAAACGTGTCCTTGGTGCCATACGTGTCGTAGCCTGCACCTAATTAATTCCTGCTGTTTTTTTTAATACTGTGACTGTGTTCTATTTGTTATATACTCAGGGTAATAAACGAGTTTCAGACGTCCCTGCGTCAGCTCCTTCCTCAGCAGGGACCTGACCGGCTCACTGATCTGAGAAAGGAAATGGAAAATGAAAATCCACCCCACAAGTCTGATAAGTTGGTGTAGTCACTTCTGCATGGGGACATGCATTCCAGATGATAACCTGTTAAATCACTGCCAGTTAACAGTGATAACCTGTTAAACTGGCACAGAACCTGGCACATTGTACAAACTCAATATTTGTGGATGAATAGAATGAATGTGCAGGCCCATACCAGTTTCTGACATATCCCTACCCCACAACTGGACAGCAGTCCCAGCCACCCATCTGCTCCTCCTTGGGTCTCCCGGGTGTTTGGGTCGGCCACCTAGAGGTTTGTGAAAGCCTCTCTGGCCTCAGGACCCAAATGGGGCTGCTTCTGACCCTGCTTTTTCTTCCACATCCCCCTCTCTAGGCTCAGGCCCAGTTTTATGAAACCAGCCAGAGGACCCCTCTCTGAAAGTTCAGCCCCATTCCCAGGTCCCTCCTTTATTCCACATAACACCTCTTTCTCCTTTATCTACCTGACTCCCGCTTGGACCTCCAGGTAGCCCCTTGGACACAGGCTTCTGTGTAACCAGCAACAGCTAACCCTCCTATTAAGCACTGTTTCCACCTCCGTGTTCAGTGTTTTGCAGGCACTTTTTCTTTTTTGAGACAGGGTATCACTCTGTCCCACCCAGGCTGGAGTGCAGTGGTGTGATCTCGGCTCACTGCAGCCTCAACCTTGTGGGCTCAAGCAGTCCTCCCACCTTCAGCCTCACGAGTAGCTGGAACACAGACATGCACCACCACGCCCAGCTAATTTTTGTAGACACGGAGTTTTGCCATGTTGCCCAGGCTGCAAGCACTATCTTGGTGAACCCTTCCGATAGCTCCTGACAGTGACCATTTCAGAGATGAGGAGACAAGCAGAGAAGCGAATCAAGTCTACTAGAGGCAGAGCCAGGCCTCATACCCAAGTCTGGCTGCCTCATGGCCCACACTTGCTCCACTGCATTGAATGCCTTGCCTTGGCTCTGGATGGGGTCCTTTTGCTCAAGCTGCTAATGAATTTGTCACTCTGCCACTGAAATTGGAAAGTCATTTGTCCCCATTTACTCTTCTGGCCAGTAATTCTTACTAGGGCCTGCTAGGATTGGGCACCACAGCAGGTAGATTCCCACCTCTTAGTGCCTGGTAAGCTCCAGCCAGTTTTTCTGGTGGGAGCAAGTAAGGGATACCTTCATCCTAAGCTTCTGGTGCCCCTGCTGATTCTGTGGACACCAAGAGTCAGCTGAAGGATCTGTTAGGGACACCTCTCTCAAGAGGGCCGCAGGACTGCACAGAGCTCTGATTTGCAGACTGTCCTTCGGAAAACCACAGTGCACTGGGCCCCAGGCCAGCAACATGGGTGGAATCCCACTCCTCCCTTACACCTTCCCGTGGGAGCGGCTTACGAGCTTGGTGAAACTAGGGAGACTGCCATCCACTGGGCCACGTGAAGGCGAAGCCCTGGCCTTGCAGTGGGGGTCTATCCCACATGCTCCCACTCTCAGATCACTTCCTCAGGTGTGGTGGCCGCGGTCCCCACATCCAGGCTTCATGTGGGGGCAGATCCAGCCATCTCTGCTCTCTGTCTGCCCCTTCTCTGCCTAACAGTGGGTGGGTAAGTCAAGCAGGCCCTTTACTCCTGGCTGGCTTCAGTTCACAAACTTGTCTAAATTCTTGTCTAAAGAAAGAGTTTGTCTAAACTCTTGTCGAAAGAGTTTGTCTAAACTCTTGTCGAAAGAGTTTGTCTAAACTCTTGACAAGGCCAACCAAATCACTTTTTATTTTTTTATTTTTGAGACAGAGTCTCACTCTGTCACCCAGGCTGGAGTGCAGTGGCACAATCTCAGCTCACTGTAGCCTCCGCCTCCTGGGTTCAAGTGATTCTCCTGCCTCAGCCTCCCAAGTAGTTGGGACTACAGGTGCACACCACCTTGCCCGACTAATTTTTGTATTTTTAGTAGAGATGGAGTTTCACTATGTTGGTCAGGCTGTTCTCGAACTCCTGACCTCAAGTGATCCACCTGCCTCAGCCTCCCAAAGTGCTAGGATTACAGACATGAGCCACGGCGCCTGGCTCCAATCACTTTTGTAAAAATCCAAGCTTTGGTGCCGCTACTTGGTTCCTGCACATGGATAGCAGGCTGAAAAGCGAACTTGGAAATCCAGCCAGAAAGACTCCTTTACCCTTGAATCCCCTCCACGGAGGCCTGGGCACTGGCATTTGTTTAGAAGTTTCACTGAAACCACAGAAGGCCAGACTTAAAGGCTCAAATGAAAATTCTGGTTCTGTCACTTAGCTATGCAACCTCAGACAAGCCATGGAGCTCCTAGGAATTCTGATTTCCTGTAAAATATAGAGAAGGGCTGCTTCACAGGACTTTTTTCCCCCAGAATGAAAGACACTAGAGTCCACAAAAATAACGCACAAATGCCCCAAACACCCTGGCACATACATAGCAAGCTCTCAGTATACACTGAATGAAAAAAACCAACACAAGCAATGATGTGCATGACTATTACTAAAATAGTAATGGAAGACCAGCTTGCTGTATAAAGCACAGGTGAATGGCTGTCCCTCAGTGTTTTTCTGCCTCTCCCCTCTGCAAAGCTCTGATGCTGGGGCCATGTTCTGCCTGTTACCATTGTGAGGCTCCCTCTCTCTCCGAACCGCTGCTCCAGCAGGTAAGGGAGCAAAATGTCAGCCCTTGCCAGTGTCACTAAAGCACAAATGTGTGACTGGTTTCTGTGTTCAACCTGTGACTACAAAAGTGTTGCCAAGATCCTAGCCTCCCACTGAGCAGAACTTGCATTCCATCTTGTGACGCCTAAGTGGGTTGGGCATGCCAGAAAACCAAGAAAATACCTAAGTCCAGATAATCTGCACTGCCATGGAGCTGTTTTTCTGGAGGGGCCTAAGATGACAGCTGAGCCATATACCCACAGCTAGGACAACCGCGCCAAGGAACTGGGTGTGCCTAAGCAATTAACATTTTGCCAAAAGGGAAGCATACAACAAAAGCTGGTGGTTGGAGCTTTGACGACCAGATCTGACCCTTCACCCATGCCAGTGTTCTAGCTGCAACTGAGGAATGCCAGTGGAATGGATAAACCTGCATAAATCACCACTAATGGAAGCTCTGGCTATGCCACCCAGAAAAGAGGGAGGGCTGATGGTAACAGCACTGAGGGTGGCCACCATTTACTAAACACTGTGTGTCTGATACTGCACACCTAGCACCTAATCTAGGTTATCTCTATCTCCCTAGGAAACTGGTGGTGTTATTCCTATTTACCAAGGAGGAAAGTGAGGTCCAGAGAGGTCACACTAACCTTGCCCAAGTGACACAGCTAGTCACAGCTGGCTCCTAACTCATAACCACTATGGTGGAACTAGGCTGAGTTCCCAGGGAGCAGCAGCAGAAACAGTGGGGAAGGGCTTAGGCAAACGAAGCTCCTCTCTTGGGTGGGAAGGAGGTAGCCAGACGGTAAGAACTCAGGAGCTAGAGTGAAAGAAATGAGGATGCCTGGCACTAAGTCACCCAACTTAGGGCCTCCTGACTCCCAGTCTAGAATTATCCAAAAAAAAGCTGAAGCCACCCCCCGCCCCACCCCTCTGGATTTGGGGAGCCAGCTCTCAGTCTCTTGCATCCTTAGATTCAGCGAAGACATACACAAGTAGGTAGCCAGCCACCTTTTTGGGTCTAGTCACATCAGCTTCCCTGGTTTTTACAGATGGAAAAATAGATGCTTTGAATATCACACTCACTTCCTCCACCCAGGTGGGTGACACAAGCTAGATAATCCTCCCCATATAGAGGTGGCAGTAGGATTCCTATTAGCTTTCTCCCTCACATGGTTGGAGAATTGTAAGAATCCTACCACTCAGGACAAAGCAAGCAAGCTTAAAGAAACCCATGCCAAACTTTGTTTTCGTCCCATAATTACCCAGTTATAAAATCCCAATTATTAAGGCAGGAGTACTACACTTTACAGTTTAAAGCAGTGTTTCCTTCCAGCCCTGTTTATTCTATTCTCCTTTGGGTTTGAACTTCAAGGTCTACACTAGATACTTTCCAAGGCTGCTTCCTCTGTTGGTCAGATTAGATGCTGCTTTGTTAGCTGTGGTTTCCACAGAAGCTCTGTTTCAGTTCCAGAGCTCTGTGCTAATGGGTACAATGGAATATGATGCAATGATCACCAGTGATTCTCAGTCTTTCCTGAGACACCAGAAGGTAAGTCACAGTCTGAAGAGTCTCACTCAACCTTCTCAACACAATCTAGCTGAGAGACACGGGGAGAGTTGGAAGCACAATATTCAGTAGAGGAAAAACAAGATCTTGTTCTCTGACAGGTTTATTAGCTTTCATGTTAATGTATGTTTTTAAACCCTGCAACCCTTTGTCAACTTCTTTCCACATCAAGAGGCCACGAGGTACAGTAATGGCCTCTTAAGAGTCATGCCACATAAAGATGGTGACTTTGATGCCCTGGCCTGCCTCCTGTAACAATGTGAGGCTGTTTTGGGTACATGCTGTAATAACAACAGGACTATCACAGGAACAATGAAGCAGAGAAGCAGAAGGTGCCTACAGTTTTACCTAACGTCTTGTTTGTTAGGATGGAGCTGATGCGCCCATACTGGCAGGAACAATTAGCACAGAGTAGTTCTGAAAAGGAGGAAGAATTCACAAAGCATCAGCTATGGGTGCAGGGAAGTCGCCATCTGCCAACGGGCACCAGAGTGTCACTGCACTGGAAGGGGAAAAGGAGTGGGCTGGATGAGATCCAGGGGCCTCTCTGCCCACGTTCAAAGTCGGTAGCTGCTCTGCCTGCCGGCATCAGAGTGTCAACACATTTTTTGTGTGTCTCGCTCAGTCTCACACCCAAGAAAGTAAAAACAATTGACGTAGGAATAAGGAGAATGGATAAAGAACGGTACACGCTTATTCTAAAGCAGGAGAGCCTACAGATTGTCGTCAAAGCTCATGTCTATCTCCGTCCTCGAGGCCTCCACACCATCTCCCTCTCCCTCCTCCAGAATCCAAGGGATGAGCCCGTTTCCCTTTATGAGACGAGGTGGAGCAGTACCTCTAGTTTTTGGCTGCTCATGGCCTCAGAGTTGCTGTTTGGAAAGGAAAAAGAGCAGCAGGGGCAGCAAAGAAAAGTACTAGGGCAGCACCTTTAGGTTAGAAATAGATTCCACAGTTAAAAGCACAAGTATAATATGCATTAAACAGAGAAGGGCCTCAATAGAATACAGTCACAATATGCAAGTGTGTCCCACTCGTTTACAATATTAGGATTCCAGGAGCTGCCAGAAATAAGTCTTCTCATTAACATACCTACCTGCAGTTCTGATGTCTGGCTATGAGTAAACAAGGCCTACGTTTGTTTCTCTAAAATTTAGAATCTTAAACTAAATCCTTTATTTCAAAAACAAACATAAAATAATTTCCCAGGCAGAGAAAAGGTTTGAGATGGAAGCGTTGTTAGCAGTCCCTTCCTGCATAAATGGGGTTGGAGAGAGAGGAGAGAGGGAATGGCCAAGGGTATGGAAAGCTTTCACAATGCAGGCCGAGTGTGAAGTGACACCCCCAGCAGATGGGGTTTATCATCTTTACTTAGTCACACAACATCAAGGACTGGTTAGTTCCAGGGAAGGGCTCCATTTCATCACTTGGGTCAGTTCTCTTCCCCCGCATGCTCCACAATGCAGTAGAACCAAACAACACATTCATCTACAAGAGAATGTTTAAATAACACCTGTCCAATAACTGCCCTTACTTCTTTGTGCTGTCGGGAAAAGAAAAAAACAGAAAGCAATAAAACCCAAACCCTTTGGCAAGTCAGCCGGTGCCTATTCTCCTAGGGCATTTTTAGTGGAACTTCGGCTGGGCCTTGCCCTCCTCCCAGTATCAGTGAGGAAAGTGGCAGCGGGACAGGTTTGGTCATCTGCACTGGAGTAGAACAAGAAACCAAACACAATTCGGGCCACAGGTGGATTCTGGCACACTTTTAGATTGGATTGGTTAAAAATGTCATGTTGTGCACAGGATGCAGGCAAAGTTTTTTTTTTTGAGAGACATAATGCCTGTAGGCAGCATGAACGGTCTGATCTACCCTTGGGGAGGAGCTCCCTGTGTAAGGACGGAGAAACTAGGGGGCCTCGAGGAAGGTGTTGGTTCGGAAGATGGAGGAGACAATCTTTCCGGTGGCATTGATGGTGCCTTCGCTGTCTGAGCTGGACTCAGAGTCGCTGCTCCCAGAGTAGGCGCCCAGGCCTGGGAGGATGCCGATACAGACTGCAGCAGAGGGGCAGTGGATGGAGGGGCCACTCAGGGAGGTGTTTCCGAGAGACTTGCAGGATGAGGGCTCTGCAATAAAAGGGGAAAGACTGTCACTTCATCACCCTTTTCCAAAGTTGGGGACTGACTTACCATGTGCCAGGCACTGTACCAAGGGCTTTTCCCACCGAGGAGCCTCAGAACAACGCTATGCAGCCAATACTATCATCACCCTCGTTTTAGAGATGGGGAAACTGAAGGAGGAAGGGAGGCTCCAGGAGGTGAAAGGACTTCTGAAAGTAAAGGGGGAGAGCTGAGACTTGAATCAAGGTCTTTTTAACCCCAGAACCTGACTACACTCTCTTGTTCCCCATCAAATCTGAGTTGGAGAACAAGCTACTCTGGAGTGTAGCGCAGAGTGCTTTGATTTCTCTGTGCTCACACAGCCATGAGAATCTGAAAACAGATTAAGAGAGACACTGTGAGCAATATTAACAATTCCATTAAGTTCTCAACATATTACGCCATTCCTTATTTACTGACCAATAAGCCAGCTAGCACAGATACAATTTTAAGGCCAAACATCAGCTACAAAATAACATTCTTTTCTTTTTAAACATTTTAAAAAATCGGGTAGCCCCCTGGACTAGAATAGGCTCAGAAGGACTCACCAGAACAATGTTCTTTATTAAGAAGGGCCGCTTTTCCCAGGTGGGAGAGAGGAGCAATTCAGAAACCAATTTAACACAACCTTTGCTTTCCAGTTGCGTTCTTTTACAAATGAGAAAACTGAAGCCTGTCAGGTAACATTTTAAAGCCACGCAGAATGTCATCTAGGAGCTGGGACTCTTTTTCTTACAGGAAACCCACAGTTACTCTGCCACCTCAATGACAAAGACCTCAATCTAGACAATGCAGGGCTTGGCTGGGCATGGTGGCTTATGCCTATAATCCTGGCACTTTGGGAGGCTGAGATAGGAAGACCACTTGAGGTCAGGAGTTTAAGACCAGCCTGGGCAATATAGTGAGGCCCTATCTCTACGAAAAAATGTTTTGAAAAATTAGACAGTGCCAAGCGCTGTGGCTCATGTCTGTAATCCCACACTTTGGGAGGCCAAGGTGGGTGGATCACTTGAGGTCAGGAGTTCAAGACCAGCCTGGCCAACATAGTGAAATCCCATCTCTACTAAAAGTACAAAAAATTAGCTGGGTGTGGTGACGTGTGCCTGTAATCCCAGTTACTAGGGAGACTGAGGGAGGAGAATAGCTTGAATCCAGGAGGCAGTGGTTGTAGTGAGTTGAGATCACGCCACTGCACTCCAGCCTGGGCAACAGAGCAAGACTCTGCCTCAAAAAAAAAAAAAAAAACAACTAGTCGGGTATAGTGGTGCGTGCCTGTGGTCCCAGCTACTTGTGAGGCTAATGTGAGGATTGCTTGAGCCCAGGAGTTCAAGGTTACAGTGAGCTATGATGGCACCACTGTACTCCAGCCTAGGCAACAGAGCAAGACCCTGTCTCAAAAGACAAATAAACAAACAAACAAACAAACAAACAAAAAAACAAAGAAAGAAAGAAGGAGGAGGAAGAAAGAAAATGCAGGGCTTGAAGACAAAATGAAAAGTTAAGAACTCTACTCCAGCCCTTCCATTCTTCCTTGAAATGTTTCTGGCCTTATTTAATCACAACTTGATGTACTGGCATTATCCCCATTTTACTGATGAGGAAAGTCAAATGACTTGGCAAGGTTGTAGGTTGCTTAGGGCAGAAAATGTGAAACTAAACGTGAATCAAAAGAGAACATACTAAAATGATAACCTGAGCTCACTGCAGAGTAAGGGTTGGAGTTCATACTTTGTTGCCACAGGCTGACAAACATACTACCTTCTAGGGTTTTGCCTTAGATGCACTAACACCTAATTTACCCAGACACCTCAAGTAAATGTGAAAAGAATACACAGTTCCAAGTATAGGAAACCAGGAGTAAGCAAACAATACCACTGAGCACTTAGAAGAGATATCAAACGACCTGCACACAAAGTTCAGGAGATCAATGTATTTGCTTGTTTGTGCAAGAAGCTCTAAGAAGGGAAAAGGAAGCTGCCAAAGATAAGCAATGTTAAAACACGGAGATGGAGAAAAGTAAAATGAAAGCCGACAACGGCTATAGAGATAGAGCAAGGCTACAAAAAAAGGCAGGAGCAAATACTTGCAATATCATAAAAGCAAATCTCCTTAAGATACCAAGAGTTCTTCCAAATCTGTTAAAAAAACAACCAACAACCAAATAGAAAAGTGAACAGAAAACATGAACAACTCAAAGAAAAACAAACAGATGAATTTTAAACATAACGGGATAAACAATATATTAGGAGGGAACGTGTTGGGAACAGCAAACTTCATATGCTGTTCAGGGAGCACAGAGAAATTTGGCAGTGTTCTTTGAACTTAAATGATGTTCATAAGAGAACATTCATTGCAGCACTGTTTATAGTAGCAAAAGAGTACAGACAACCAAAATGTCCATTAATAGATGACGAGTTAAGTAATGGACTACTATTCAACCATGAAGAAGAATAAAGTAGCTGAGCATAATGGCTCATGCCTATAATCCCAGCACTTTGGGAGGCCAAGGCACGAGGATCACTTTAGCCCAGGAGTTTGAGAACAGCATGGACAACACAGGGAGACTCTGTTTCTACAAAAAATTTAAAAACTTAGCCAGGTGTGGTGGTGCACACTTGTAGTCCCAGCTACTCAGGAGGCTGAGGTAGGAGGATCACTTGAACTGGGGAAGCTGAGGCTGCAGTGAGCCATGATCGCACCACAGAACTCCAAACTGGGTGACAGAGCGAGAACCTATCTCAAAAAAAAAAAAAAAAAAGAAGAGGAAGAAGAAAGCATCTCTGTGTGTACTGTTATTGAATGATCCCCAAGATATTGTGCTAAATGAAAAAGGCAAGGAGCAGGACAGTGTGTGAAAGTTATAATCCGAGGCAAAGTGGCCATGCCCATGTAGATGCATATCAGTGTCTGAGAACAATAAATAAAAACTGGTAGCAGTGGCTGCTCAGGGGAAAGGAAATGAGTGGCTGCAAAACGGGGGAGACTTACTTTTTACTTCACATTCTTTGGTCCCTTTTGAATTTTTCCTTTTCTTTTCTCTTTTTTTTTTTTAGAACATAAGGCTCACTATGCTGCCCAGGTTAAACTCCTGGGCTCAAGTGATGTTCCCGCCTCAGCCTCCCAGAGTGCTGGGATTACAGGCATGAGCCACCTAGCCTGGCCTAAATGTTTTATTATGTGCATATATTACCAATTCAGACAATTTTTTAAAATGCAGCTGTGCTTGGCTAGACAATTTTTTAAAAAAGCAAATACAAAAATTCAAAGAACATCCTGAGCCCTTAAACTAGCGAGGAATAGTCCCATTTATCTTTGTAACCCCAAGAGCTTCCCAGTACTAAAACTAAGAAGGCTGTAGAAGATGAGAGGAGTTGCTTGTGTGTATTCTCCACTAACTATAAGCCCCTTGAAGGCAAGCACTCTTTTATCACCATTCCACCCCCAGGACATATAGCACAGGGCCTGGCTCAGAGCAGGCTTGCATTCACAAGGGTCAGAAATCAGAATGCAGGAAAATGTGTCAGACAGTTTACAGTTTCATTGCAAATGGCTAATTTGGGGGGAAGGGGTATAAAAACGTGATGCTCTTTTAACATTTGGAACATAACATCAAACTATACCATTCATGACTTAAACATACATTGTAGTACTTATGTATACCACATAGAATGATACTTTCAGCATTCGGTTAGAAAAATTTGGCTGTTTAAAAAAAACAAACCGGCCAGGCGTGGTGGCTCATGCCTGTAATCCCAACACTTTGGAAGGCTGGGGTGGGCGGACCACCTGAAGTGAGGGGTTCAAGACCAGCCTGGCCAACACGGGGAAACCTTGTCTCTACTAAAAATACAAAAATTAGCTGGGAGTGGTGGCACATGCCTGTAATCCCAGCTACTTGGGTGGCTGCAGAAGAATTGCTTGAGCCCGGGAGGTGAAGGTTGCTGTGAGCCAGCTTCGTGCCACTGCACTCTAGCCTGGGTGACAGAGCTAGACTGTCTCAAAATAAAAAAACAAACCAACAAACAAAAAAAACCTTAAAAGGATATATAGATCAGTTACCTGGAAAACTAATTTATGTGAAATTGTTGAATGAGGTATTTCATTTTATGAAGTACAGACACCCCTGCTTAATGATGGGAATATGACCTAAGAAATGCATCATTAGACAATTTCATTGTTGTGAACATCATAGAGTACTCACACAACCTAGATGGTATAGCCTACTACACATGTAGGCCACATGGTATATAGCCTGTTGCTCCTAGGCTACAAACCTGTACAGCATGTTACTGTATGAATACTGTAGGCAGCTGTAATACGATGGTCAGTATTTGTGTATCTAAACATAGCTAAGCATAGAAAAAAGCACAGTGAAAATACGATATTATGATCTTATGGGACCACCATCATATATGCACCCGTCATTGACCAAAATGTCGTTATGTGGCACATGACCATATTTCAAGGGCAAATGGAATTTAAAGTTCTATTTTACACAGAAAAGAAGGATGAAAGTCAGCGTGCCTGTGAGGGTAGAGAACTGGCCTAACGGAAGGATGGAAGTTAGCTACAGAAATATAATCAAGGAATCTGGACCACTGTGGCATCAGAAGAGTTTAAGTGAAAAGACCAAATACCCCAATTATCTAGGAGGTTTCAAGAAAGAAAAGAGATTGCAAATCTGACAAATTTCATTCCAAAAGCAGTTAACTGTCCAAAGAGAACAAAATGGTGCCCTCTGATCTCACCCATTTGGTGAAGTTTCCTGCCAACTTCTGCATTTGCAGGACCACATTGTCATACCAAATTAACACAGAAAATTACTAATAGAGAATATTCTTAGTATTCAGACAGATGCGTGACTTGGGAGTAGATGGGGCCAACTTGTGCATTCACTGGCTCTGCTCAGTGCTTAAGTTCAAAGTCTTCACTGGGGGAAGCCTGAATCTCTATCAGAGTGACAGGAGCCCAAGAAGGAAACCCTCCCACTGCTAAGGACAGGGCTGAAGCAAGCTTCAGGGAGCGTTCTTGTGGGGCCTTAATTCCTAGCAAAGGAGGACACTTCCTGCCTAGTTTCTGTTGCAAGAATGCAGGAGTAGGAAGAAGGGATTTAGAATGACAAAAAGATGGCTCTGAAACACAACTGTCTGCCTAAGATAGTTCAAAGAATCCACGCAAGTTTTCGTTTCCACTGATTCATTCGTATAGTTCCTACCAGGAAATAAGTACCATATAGAGAGCGACTAGCTTACTTGTGGAAATACATTTAAGATTCCTATGCCAAGCGCATTTAACCCCAGCTACTCAGGAGGCTCATGTGGGAGGATCACCTGAGCCTGGGAATTTGTGGTTGTAGTGTGCCATGACTGCACCTGTGAATAGTCACTGCACTACAGCCTAAGCAACAAAGTGAGATCCTATCTCTAAAAAAAATTAATTGAAAGAAAAATATTCCTATTAAGCTTTATGTGTGAGTGTGTATACACATATACAGTATACATTTATCCTATTTAAGCAAGTTTCCTATTTATTAAAAAGATGTCAGTGAAAAATTCCAAAATTGCTGATGGGAGTATAAATTGGGATAACTTATCTGAAGGGCAATTTGGCAATGTTTACCTAAATTACAAATGTATGTCCTCTCTGACCTATCAAGTCTACTTCAAAGTTTTTAATCTGATAGATCTGTGCATGTGAAAAATGATGCACATGCAGGATTATTACTGAAACACCTGAACAGGGAAAGAATGGAAACAATCTAAGTGTTCATCAATTATAAAGTGGGATAAATGATATACCCATACAATATACAATACTACACAGCCTTAAAAAGGAACAAGGAAGTGCTCTATGTCCAATTATGCAATGATTCCCAAGATACAATAACTGCTGAATTAAGCAATGAACAGAGTAGGTTAGATTAAAATACTACTAACAATGAAAGTATAAAAACAGTATATAATGTATTCTTGCCGAAAAAACCAACTTGATCAAGCTTCCAGATCAAATTACCATTTTACAGGAAACACAAGGTAGCAGGAAACAGCATGGGGATGCAATCAGTAAAATCTAGAGCCAGAGAAATGCTAAAGAACAAAGACCCAGGTTCTCCACAAATAAAATACAAAGAAAACAAAATATAAATTTAGAAAGGAAGAACTTACAGATTAAATTCAAATTAAAAGGTGTATTAGCCTATTGCTAAGATGGCAATATTGCCAAATTAATCTACAGATTCCAACAATTCCTGTATCAAAATCTTAGCTGCCTTTTCTGCAGAAACTGATAAGCTGATCCCAAATTTCATATGGAAATTCAAGATTCCAAATAGCCAAAACTCTTGAAAAAGAGGAGCCAAGTTGGAAGACTCACACTTTGCAATTTTAAAACTTACTCCAAAGCTATAGTGATTAAGACTGTGTGGTAATGGCATACAGATAGACATATATAGCTCAGTGGAAGAAGACAGTCCAGAAATAAAGCCACACATTTATGGTCAACTGATTTTTTAAAAATATAAACCACTGAGTTGTATCCTTTTAAAGGGTGAATTTTATGGTATGTGAATTATACCTCAATACTTTTTTTTAAAAAAGCCATAGTAGCCAAACATAATATCTGATCCTTGCTAAGATCATAATTTTTTTTTTTTTTTTTTTGAGACAGAGTCTTGCTCTGTTGCCCAGGCTGGAGTGCAGTGGCGTGATCTCTGCTCACTGCAAGCTCTGCCTCCCGGGTTCACACCATTCTCCTGCCTCAGCCTCCCAAGTAGCTGGGACTACAGGCGCCCACCACCACGCCCGCAGAATTTTTTGTATTTTTAGTAGAGATGGGGTTTCACCGTGTTAGCCAGGATGGTCTCGATCTCCTGACCTTGTGATCCACCCGCCTCGGCCTTCCAAAGTGCTGGGATTACAGGCGTGAGCCACCGCGCCCAGCCAATTTTTTGTATTTTTAGTAGAGAAGGAGTTTCACCGTGTTAGCCAGGATGGTCTCGATCTCCTGACCTCATGATCCACCCACCTCAGCCTCCCAAAGTGCTGGGATTACAGGTGGGAGCCACCACGCCTGGCCAATATCATAATTTTTAAAAAGAAAAAACTTTTTTGAGACAATTAGAGAAAATACTAACTTAATATTCGATAATATTTGGTAATTACTGTGATTATTATTTTTTTTCTTTTTGAGACAGAGTCTCGCTCTTGTTGCCCAGGCTGGAGAGCAATGGCGCAATCTCGGCTCACCACAACCTCTGCCTCCCGGGTTCAAGCGATTCTCCCGCCTCAGCCTCCTGAGTAGCTGGGATTACAGGCATATGCCAGCAGCCCGACTAATTTTGTATTTTTAGTAAAGACGGGGTTTCTCCATGTTGGTCAGGCTGGTCGCAAACTCCCGACCTCAGGTGATCTGCCCGCCTCAGCCTCCCAAAGTGCTGGGATTATAGGCATGAGCCACCGCACCTGGCCTGTGATTATTAATATAATGGTATTGTAATTGTTAAAGAAACAAAATAAGAACTTGTATTTGCTAGAGACACATATTAAGAATTATGAATGAAATGATATGTCTGGAATTGTCATAAAATATTATAGTTGAGAGATATAAATGAAATAAAATTGGCTATGTGTTTAAAAACTGCTGACTGGGTGTGGTGGCTCACACCTGTAATCCCAGCACTTTGGGAGGCCGAGGCAGATGGATCACTTGAGGCCAGGAGTTCGAGACCAGCCTGGCCAACATGGCGACCCCGTTTCTACTAAAAATACAAAAATTAGCTGGGCGTGGTGGCACATGCCTATAGTCCTAGCTACCTGGGTGGTTGAGGCATGAAAATTGCTTAAACCAGGAAGGCAGAGGCTGCAGTGAGCCAAGATAACCCCACTACACTCTATCCTGGGTGACAGAGCAAGACCCTGTCTCAAAAAAAAAAAAAAAAAAAAAATTGTTGACGGTCTTTCCTGTAGGAGATAGCTTACAAAGAAAAAAAAAAGTCAGTGAAGCTTGGTAATAGGGGTTTATTATAGTTATCCCAACTTCTGAATATTGCTTAAATTATCCATAATAAAGCATTTAAAAGATACATATTTACAATTGCTTGCACATGCATAGAATAGCTCTTGATGGATACATAAGAAATGTGGCTGGGCTTGGTGGCTCACTCCTGTAATCCCAGCACTTTGGGAAGCCGAGGCAGGTAGATCACTTGAGGTCAGGAGTGCAAGACCAGCCTGGACAACATGGTGAAATCCTGTCTCTACTAAAAATACAAAAATTAGCCAGGTGTGGTGGTGCACGCCTGTAATCCCAAATACTCGGGAGGCTGAGGCAGAAGAATTACTTGAGCCCAGGAGGTGGAGTTTGCAGTGAGCTGAGATTGAGCCACTGCACTCCAGCCTGGGCTACAGAGTGAGACTCCATCTCAAAAAAAAAAAAAGTATAATTCTGTTTCCCTCTAAGGAGAACTAGATGGAAGAGGATATGGGTAAAAGGCAGACTCTTTTTTTTTTCCCCTAGACTCTTCTTTTTAAAAGTCGGTTCTAGAGCAAAAGGGTAACAGCAACAGACCACCACCACTGGTGCTTAGTAGATGCATATTAAAAAGCATCATCTTTTTTTGAGAGAAATTAATGTAAGCCCTGTTGATCGATGGAATTTAGTTCAGAGTCTCAATCCCACATGGAGTTAGAATAAAACTGAAAACGCACTCGAATTTCTCATCCCTAATCCAGCCCCAGTAACATTCACCTTCACTTACAAGTTCTTGCCTCTTAATACAGAGGCAGATTTCATCGCATAAAGGTAAAAACCAAAGAAGTATACTCTTGGAGACTGTATTAAGCTTCTAGGCTCAATCCAATCCAACAATGAGCAGGAGCCAGGTATTTACCTCCCATTGGTAGCAAACCAGGTGAAATCAAGAAACTTGACATTTGGGGGAAACAGAAAAACACCTTCTGTGAGCAGAGGTGGTATGACCAGGGCCTGGTAAGCACTCCTGGGAGAGTACTATTTTCATTGATCAGTTTCACTGGTTTCTAATATAATAACTTTTGCAGGTATAAAATCCTGCCTGGTATAAACTCTTGCCTGGTATAAAATCCTGCCTGGCATAAAAAAGTTGGGTAAATTACACGTAGGTAGGCTTGCTTGAAGACAGAAATGCATTCATTTGCAGATGCAATGCATTACAGCCCTTTACTGTGGTTCATGTGTACTCTGTATTCTGAGTACAAGGAAGTAATGAAGGCTGCCACCCACCTTGATTCTTGTCATCTGGCTCAGGGTCCGGTTTCAGTCTTTTCACACTGTTGCCACTCTCTGAGCTGTAACAAAACACATGGTGACTTGAGCCATGTCCAATCTTGCAGATCAAAGCTTAGGGAATCAGGAGCTCCAATAACTATTTACATGGTTCTTAGGCAGTCTCAAGAGGCTGGGATGATAAAAATGAATGAAAAGTATTCATTTCAGATTCTTAATCTCCTTCCAATTGCATCATTAGTCATAAAGACAATTTAAACTCCTGACAAATCCAGGGAATAAAGCACTGTATCTTCAAGCATCACTTCAACTTCAGATTCCTGGCCGTCTTTGTCACTCAAATTGGTTAGAACCACAGATGGATTTCAAGAATATTTAGACATGTTCATAAATTACAAATATTTAGTAATTACAGATTGAAGAAAACATCTTTAGTGACATGCTAGAGATTCTGAGAGTCACCCAGAAGATTTTCACTAAAAGAATGTATAAGGAATGTATTTCAATGAAGAAAGAAATGATCCCAGAAGGAAGGGGTGGTGAACAAATAAACTGGCAAACACAAATATAAATCTAAACAAATACTGTATCAAAAAATAATGTCTAGTTTGTGGTGTTCAACATGACCATACTGAAGTCACCTCTAAGACTGGGGTCATTACTGTGTGTATGTACTAGTTGGTATTTTCTTGCAGGGAGTGCACAGCAGGTTCAGAGTTATATGGGAGGCCCGGGCGCGGTGGCTCACGCCTGTAATCTCAGCACTTTGGGAGGCCAAGGTGGACGGATCACCTGAGGTCAGGAGTTTGACACCAGCCTGGCCAACATGGTGAAACCCTGTCTCTACAAAAAATACAAAATTAGCCAGGCAAGGTGGTGCATGCCTGTAATCCCAGCTACTTGGGAGGCTGAGGCAGGAGAATCGCTTGAACCCGGGAGGCACAGGTGTGCCAAGATCGTGCCACTGCACTCCAGCCTGGGCGACAAGAGTGAATCTCCAGCTCAAAAAAAAAAAAAAAAAAGAAAAAGAAAAAGAAAGAAATGAAAAAGAAAAAAGAATCAGAGTATACAAAACCACCATGCAATTAAGTTGGAAATCAATGACAAAAGAGAAACATATTTTGTAGCCTGTAAGACACTGCTCTCTCTCTCTCTCTCTCTCTCTCTCTCTATATATATATATATATCTCATCATAAGGTGTTAAAACGTGTGTGGCGAGAGGGAAGGCTTATCTTCCCCCTCACTGAAATATGGTTGTTACCTCAGTATGGAGATTTAAAAAATACATTTCTAAATAATTCCTGAATCAAAGAAGAAATCATAATAGATATTTTAAAATACTTAGAAGGAAATATAAAACTTATATACAATGAAAGTTAAGGAAAATTTATAGCTTCAGATGCCTATAACTAAAAAGGCTGCACATTCATGAACTAGGTATCTGACAGTTTTTTCTAACAATAAATAAAAGAATAAACTAGAAGAGAGTAAAAAATATTCCTCTGAAGAAGGTAAGAAATTGCTGATTGTTTTGTTCTTATGCTTCATGACATATACATGCCAATGGCTTCCAGACCTTCACCAGGCAGCAGAATCACTCATGGAACTTTGAAAACTACGACTCCCAGACTTCACTTCAAACTTACTGAAGCAGAATTAGTGCAAGGCCTGCAAATATAAATTCTTAACAAACTCCCAGGTGATTCCAATAAACTCAGAGTCGGACAGATTAGGAACTCCTGCCCCAGGAGACTACCTTGCTACACAAAGAAACATTAAATGATGTTGTTTCAAAACCCAAAACGGGTTATATGCAGGTCACCAAATACGCTGCTACAGAGCCTTTTCTAAAGGTGATCTAAGAACTAAGGGAGACAGTTACAACACCCATTCTGCGACCACCAAGAGCAGTCTCAAGGGATAACAAATTGATCCCTGGAGAGCCCTCCCTTGGCATATTCCAGTAAAACTGACCCAGGTCCAAATCCTGCGAGTCCCTGGTCTTGCAGGAAAGCTTATGTGAGAACTTGAAAGGAATAATTCATGGTTTTGGTAGCAAGCCCTTCTCAGGATAACTCCTCCCCTCTGTTGCTATACCAGCATGACATTTTTACATGTAGGCAGTGTTCCTAAGAACATCTGCAGCAGATGGGTGGTGTGCCAAACCACAAGACTGCATCAATACACTCCCTTCAAAACATATGGCTGGTTGCCAATATATCATATTGATTTTCCTAATAGACTGCACTTAAACTTATCATTTCGCCCACAGTCTGTTGGGTCAAATCGAAATGACCAGATTCAATCACTCTGATGCCATTTCAGGATTTGGAAAGGGAAGAGCAAACATAGCAAAGAACTTATCACAGCCTCGAGACAGTGCTATCACTTCCACATCAATCCAAACCTAGCCACAGCCAGGTCTGTAAACCCTGCCAGGGCTGCCATGTTCTTTCAGGACAGGATGCCTTTGCAGCAGCTATTGCCTCTGCTTAGACTGTTCTCTCCCTTGTTGCTTGTCAAAGCCCTAGTCGTCCTACCTAATCAGCATCTTTCCAATGGTTTCCCCCACCTCCCAACATGAAGATACACACAACACCCTCCAAGCAGCATTGTATGCTCCTCCTCCTTGCTCTCAGTACACCCTACACAGATCCTTTCACAAGACTCACTACCTCATTTGTCTAGACAGAAGCCCAAATATTGAACTCCAGCTCTCTATTTCTCTATGATCTTGCACAAAGAAGGGTCTCAACCTCTCAAACTCTTGGTCTTCTCATCTACAAATCAGGGATTATAATTGTACTTCATAGGATTGTTGAAGAATACATGAGATTATGTGCAGGAAGCACTTAACACAATGCCTGGTGTGGCAGATCCCCACTGAAGAGTAGCTATTATTTATATTTGTTGAATAAACGATCAGAGAGACGAGGGTCAAAGCCTATAGAAGGCCCCAAATCTGGAAAGGGAGAGATAGGTGAGCACTCCAAGGGGACTTCACCAGGACTCATGCGAGGCAAGCGTTGGCTCTGGCTTCCATCACAAGTGGTGTTTCAGAGTACACACGGTCAGAGCGAAATCTAAGTTGTGTGAGTGCTGACTGACCTCTTATGCTTCACAGCTCCTGCCAACAGCTTCGCCTGGGAGAACTTGTTCTTAGTTTCTATGGGCTTCACAGTCAGTTTCTTTTCCACTTCCTTCTTGTTCTCTTGAGAAATTCCAACCTTCTTGAGGTTATTGTGAGTTACCAGTTAAGGGTCAAACTAAGCAAAAGGAAGGACAACAAATATAACCCACTAGCCCTTCAGCTGTGCTATGTAATGTCTGGCCTACTTGTTTAAATAAATGCCCCACCATTCTTTATTCTACCAGTCAAATCCGCCAATTCAAAGATAAATGAAAGAGACCATGGAGGAAGACAGCATATAAAGCCCAAAATAATACAGATAAGCAACCTTTTCCTCTGATTCTCAATGAAAATCTGAGCATAGCCACAAAACCCACTATTCAAGGACATGGCCAGTATCATGCTTGATGAGGAAAACAAAGATCTTAAGGAATATAAAGAAAACAGAAAAAGAAATGTGGCTTCCCTGAAAACGTGCTTCCCCCTTCAACGGTTAAATCAAATTTTGCAGAATGTTGTTATGACTATCAGTGGCAATTAATCTTAGACATCACAAAGACTAACTCCTGCTCCACTGGTGCAAGGAAACATCAGAATCACCCCAAGGCTCATTAAACGTGTCAAGTTCCTTCCTGCCCCAAACCTATTGAATGAGACCTCTAGAGGCCCGGGAGTTTGTTTTAAACACTCTCTGAAGGTGATTTTACACTTGATCTTAGCCAAAAGGCCGAGAAACAATCCAAGGTTATTTTAATGAGAAATCCTGTGCATATATAGAAGAACTGAAAAGCTCTTTTTAAAAGCATGACCAGTTCGCTTGTAACATCAGTTTTTCGTTCTTGATGCCAATCTCTGGCTCTCAACTTTTTATTCTTTTGAAGTGAAGAAAGGCCCCAAATTTTTGTCAGAGAGGTCACTTTCACTTGTTCCCTCCACCAGCCCTCCCTCCTCTCCCTCCACTTCTCCCCCCATTTTATGCTCTCTCTTGAAACGTCTTAGACAACAGATAAGTATTCTGACACGGTGCAAGTCCTTATTTAAGATGCAGTAGTGCCTGGAACAATAGTGACATCTAGTGCCCAGGAAATCTAAGAAGCATGAATTATCAGCCCAAAGAGGTGGGTGGAAGTAGAGAATGTATGGTTAAGGTTGTCTACGAGTCTTTGAACAATGGAGAAAACTGAGTTCCAGAAATCCTAAGGTTCTAATTCTAATCACTCTCCTGGCAACTAACTCTGTTCTTATGGGCACAAGTTACCTTAAATATTTGCAGTATGCAATGGAAATTAGATATAATGCTCAGTACTATTATGAGTTTAATTAATTTAATGTTTTTAGGGTCATCATGGAAATAGATAATGTTAATACTCATTTTTATTTAAAAAAAAAAAATAGATTGGCCAGGCACAATGGCTCACGCCTGTAATCTTAGCACTTTGGGAGGCCGAGGTGGGCAGATCATCTGAGGTCAGGAGTTCAAGACCAGCCTGACCAGCATGGAGAAACCCTGTCTCTACTAAAAAGACAAAAAATTAGCTGGGTGTGGTGGCACATTCCTGTAATCCCAGCTACTTGGGAAGCTAAGCCAGGAGAATCGCTTGAACCCAGAAGGCAGAGGTTGTGGTGAGCTGAGATCGCGCCATTGCACTCCAGCCTGGGTAACAAGAGTGAAACTCTGTCTCAAAAAAAAAAAAAAAAAAAAAAAAGATGTCATCTTTCTAGGAGAGAATGCCAAAAAAAAAATTAGCATGTTGTGATTTTTTATCTGTAACTCCATCATTAGGAGACAGAAGTTCTCAAAACTCTCAATATTAAATATTTAAAAAAAAACAAAAACGGAAAAAAACACAACAAAAGCATGTATATATTTATATATTATTTATACCAGGACATAGACAAAACCCAACATTTAACTTTTTATTCTTTTGAAATGAAGAAAAGTCCTAAACTTTTAGGGGTAGGGGGTGTTAATAATCTTATTTTTGATCCACAAAGTACAAGCAATTTTTCCTTCGTAAGCCCCTCTTCTCTCAAAATGCTTTAAAAACACAAACACACCTCAAAAATCTCAAGAAATTCATTAGATCAGCATTCTCTTAAAATTGCACCATTTTTTAACATACGCAATACTGCTAAATACTGGTTTAACCTGAGAGGAAACAACAAGATTCTGTTATTTACATGGTTTAAACCACAGCTTATTTGTATTCAGAATTATCCTATTATACAACATATCATATAGTAATCAAGCAAAGCCAAGAATCAGTTCCTAACTTAGAGCTTCAATAAACAAATGTCTAATCCTTCAATTCCTATCTCAACATGTCTCTGGCTCCTTGCATGCTTGGGATAAGTGCATTAGGTGTCAGTGAGTTGGAAGGCCTCCTTTTCTTCAGTTTTTCTAGACAGAACTTTCTAAGTTTCCAGTTAAAGCCCTTATCCCTGGAGCCTCATTGTACTGCAATGTTACCAGGACACAAAGGTTTCTTTTCTCCCACTGCTGTCCTGTTCATTCTTTCCTTTTAATTGAAAACCAAAGGGCATCTCACACTCAACAGCACTTCTCCCCAGATGCTGCTTTGGGGGACACTATATGTCTTATTTGCTAGTCTACCAACATAAAACAAAATATCATTCAAGTGAGAAGTGTAATGAATGTATTTCCTCAGAGGAAAAAGCGTAGTGTCTGAAACAACACAATATGGGTATCTGCCTATCTCTACAAATAGACACATATTATTTTGGGGTTATCAGGGTCGGGGAAGGGGGAGTTCAGAATAATCAGCCTCAATCCTACAGTTGAGATTGAGGTCTAACTTCCCATGAGCTTCTATCTCCATGTTGCACCTGAATGTCAGTAACAGAATGGGGACTGGAAGCCAGGTCTTTTCCTACCAGTTCTGATGTAAATCAATTCTCAGAGAATCTGTCCATGTCTTCTCCCACATAACCCTTTTTTTTTTTTTAAGGTGAAGTCTTGCTCTGTCCCCAGCCTGGAGTACAGTGGCGTGACCTCGGCACACTGCAATCTCCACCTCCTGGGTTCAAGCAATTCTCCTGCCTCAGCCTCCTGAGTAGTTGGGACTACAGGCACAAGCCACCATGCCTGGCTAATTTTTGTATGTTTAGCAGAGACGAGGTTTCACCATTTTGGCCAGGCTGGTCTCAAACTCCTGACCTCAAGCGATCCTCCTGCCTCGGCCTCCCAAAATGCTGGAATTAAAGGCGTGAGCCACCGTGTCCAGGCCTCCCATGTAACTCTTAAAATGGAATGTGCTGCACATTCTCTGCAAGAAAATACCAACTAGTACATATACACAGTAATGTTGTCCATCTTAGAGATGAAGCCTGTTGGATTACACCAGTGATGTTACTCAACATACAAGCTTGAAATATCCAAATAAACTTCCTCACATGAAGACAAATGGTCCTATTAATATCTCCTATGAATCATTTATTAATTTATTCACATATTTACTGAGAATCTACTATATGCCAGGCACTGGGGAAATCAGAAGTGACCAAGTCAGATAGTCTTTTTTCTTATGGAGCTCATTTACTTCACATTCTAGCAGGAAAGAGATAAACAAACCAGTAGGCAAATAAATAAAGACAACTTTCATATAGTGACAAATCTATAAAAAATGATATTACTGGCTGGGTGTGGTGGCTTATGCCTGTAATCCCAGCACTTTGGGATGCTGGAGTGGGCGGATCACCCGGGGTAACGAGTTCGAGACCAGCCTGACCAATATGATGAAACCCCATCTCTACTAAAAATACAAAAATCAGCTGGGCGTGGTGGCATGCACCTGTAATCCCAGCTACTTGGGAGGCTGAGACCGAAGAATCGCTTGAACCCGGGAGGCGGAGGTTGCAGTGAGACAAGATCACGCCACTGCACTCCAGCCTGGGCAACAAGAGAGAAACTCCATCTCAAAAAAAAAACTGCTATTATCGACAGCAATTTTAGGTGGGGTGCTTAGGGAAGGTCTCTAAAAGGGAGAGCTGAGCAGAGGGCTGAGCTATGAAATGTGTCTTGCAAAATCTGAGGGCAGAACATTTTGGGCTGAGGAAACAGCAAGTCTGAGGCCTTGAGATTGACTCAGAAAGCATGGAGAAAGAGAACATAAAGAAGGCCAGCAGGTTGCAGTACAGTCAACATGAGAAAGAGTGGCTTTAAGATGCAAGAAGGAGGTGGGTTGGCCTAAATAATGTAGAGCCTTCTACGACCTGATACAGAGTAAGACTTTAGTCTAAATGTAAGGGGAAGCCACTAGAGTGTTTCAAATAGAAAAGTGACATGATGCCATGTATAATTTTTAAAGTTCCCTTTCTTGTCTAAGGAATAGATTATTGAGGATGAGAGCAGAAACAAACCAATTAGATGGTCACAGGAGTCCAGAAGAAAGTCTACTACTACTACAGTAGCAGTAGATACCAAGAATTCAAGAGATTTGGAGTACATTTTGGAAGCAGTTCTTGGCCCAGGCACCTGGAGGCACAGGACTACCAGTTACTGGGACTGGGAGGACCAGAAAAATAAGAGACTTTGGGGAAGGGCAGTGTGATGAGAGTGGGGGTGATGTGGCACAGTACTGAGAATTTTCATTCAGCCAAGTTTCATTTGGGATGTCTATTAAGACATTCAAGTGGATGACCAAAAGGCAACATTGATCTAGAGCAAAGTCATCTTTGCTGCTTTCTTAGCCCTTCTATGCTATACCAGTAGAGAACATCTTACTAAGAATATAGGAAAGTTGCTAAACATGTTCTTTTAAAACTCAGAGGGCAATTTCTCCCCTGGATGAAGCTGACTGCACTGACCACCTGTGTCAGAGTCTAATCCCAGTACTATTAGGATTGATGCCTAGAGTTAACCCTAAGAAGGATGTGGACTTTTGACTACAACACTCTTGCACACAACACAAACTCCACAAACCACTGCCAGCTTTTCAGAATCACAGGAATATCAGTGTTCAAAGTGACTTGAGAGATCACCAGGTAGAAAACCCTCTTTCTGTTGATGAGGAGACAACATCCATAGATGCTGAAGAGAAAATGGACACCTTACAGGTTTTCCTCCAAGTACAAAGGATATTCTGTATTCCTTCAGTTCTTTCAGTTCTTCTTCTCTTCGTTGCTTTTCTATTAGTTCCTGCTGTCGAGAAACCTCGTCAAGGAAGTTGGTCTCATCTTCATCTAAGCCTCTTACCATGTTTTCTGAGGAAATAATTAAACAAGGAACACTTAGCAGGCTAAAGGGAAAAATAAGATTTTTCCTTTCCCCCTTTTTAATAAATAGCAGATTCTTCAGGGGATTGAAAAAAAAAAAGAACTGGTAAATACCATGGCATTTGAATAGATAACAGGGCATAAAAAAAACAACACATTTTTCCCATTGCTAAATATTACCACAGAATTAAAATGGGTGTTTTGACCTCTAAACAAAAATATTCAATGTGGTCTAGAAGGCTGAAGGCTGCCTCTTTTCCACCAAATAAGCATCTGGAGACTCGAAAATCAAGACAATTCCATGGTTAGTTAGGAAAAGTGCTGCACAAGGCAAAAGTACGTAAAAAATACCCCGCAGACCCCCTTGAACTCTGTGTTTTCTGAAGCTTACTGAATTTGAACTGTTCCTCATACTCCTGCTGCTTCCTGTCCTTCTGTTCCTGTAGCCTTTCATATAGAGATCGAGGGTCATAAACCTCCTCTGGACATTCTGAATGGAAAAGGAGAAGGGAGAGAGGTGGAGGGGGAGGAGATATATACTTCAGATTGTTTTCATATTATTTTGGAATCACAAAAGGTTTTAAAGACAAAGTCAAGTCTCTGCATGATCTGAGGGTGTGGATAACACAAAAACAGTACAAAGTCCAGTTTCCCTTTGGACCTCAGAGAGGGGCCACCAGTTCTCAAAGCCAACTATCAATGTCAATAGCGCCCATGGCCTGAGACAGTTAACTGATTGAGGGGCCAGCCCAAACCCTCCACAGCAGCAATGTTCTCAGTTGTTCAGACCATGGATCCACCTGTACAGATGGAGGAGAGGAGCAGAATCTCTTGGAAGGAAGTGTGGTGGCAGAAAAGGAGCAGGATTTGAGTATCCTGGCTCTGCTCCCAGCTGTGCAGGACCTTACACAGGTGACTTCGCCCCTCTGAGTCTCAGTTCCTCAACTCTAAAGTAAGGACAATTGGCCAGGCATGGTGGCTCACACCTGTAATCCCAGCACTTTGGGAGGCTGAGGCAGGAGGATGGCTTGAGCTCAGGGGTTTGGAACCAGCCTGGCCAACATGAGGAAACTCCATCTCTACCAAAAATACAAAAATTAGCCAGGCGTGGTGGCAGGTGCCTGTAATCCCAACTACTTGGAAGGCTGAGGCAGGAGAATCTCTTGAGCCTGGGAGGCAGAGGTTGCAGTGAGCCAAGATCGCACCACTGCACTCCAGCCTGGGCAACAGAGCGAGACTCCGTCTCAAAAAAATAAATAAATAAAACCAAGTGAGGACAATTAATACCCACTCTGCAGGGTTGCTGTGTGGATTAAAGACCATTATACTGGATGTCACAGTATACCTTCTGGATCTTCAGGTTTTCGAACTTTCTCCCATTCTTCTTGCCTCCTTTTGCGCCGTTCATCTAGTTCTGCCTCAGACACAAACCTCTTTTTGATAACAAGGTTACCATCATCCCCTCCATCCATAATGAAACAACCAATCTACAAAACAAAAACAAAAAAATCATTTCAAGTGAGAACTGCAATTAAAATTCTAAAGAGAAACAAGATTTAGCTCTATCTCACCCAGCAACAAACTAAAAATTATCTTCCAACTTTGAATTGAAAAAATTCTCGGCCAGGTGCGGTGGCTCATGCCTGTAATCCTGGCACTTTGGGAGGCCGAGGCACGCGGATCACAAGGTCAGGATTTCAAGACCAGCCTGACTGACATGGTGAAACCCTGTCTCTACTAAAAATACAAAAATTAGCCAGGCATGGTGGCACGCACCTGTAATCCCAGCTACTCAGGAGGCTGAGGCAGGAGAATCGCTTGAACCTGGGAGGCAGAGGTTGCAGTGAGCCAAGATCACACCACTGCACCCCAGCCAGAGCGACAGGGCGAGACTCTGTCTCAAAAAAAAAAAAACTCAAATAGTTTAATTTATAGGCCATTGATGAAAGCACATGAATACATTTTTCCTAACATATCCGATAATTTTTATTAACATCGATGTTATCTACACAGTTGGCAAGAGGACCTGGGATAATTCTTATTACCTGGTGTTCCATAGTAAATCTATTTCTTGCAGGTATTTCTCTGTCCCTCTAATCTAGATAAATTGGCCTCCTGAGCATCCTATCCTTTTCCCAGCTCTCATCCTCCTTTATTTCTGTAACATCTGACATTGTTTCTTCTTGAAATTCCTGTTTCTGGGACATTACACTATCTTGATTCACCTGCTCTTGCCTCCAAGTAGATTAAGATGGAGAATCTCAGCTATTGAAGACTTAGTGATCAAGTCCAGTCTGTATAGCAGGGAAGATGCACAAACCATGAATGGAGAAAGTGAGACTGGAAGAACAGATCTCCCAACTTCAGTTTCATGTACTTTCCTGAATACTAATCTGACTCTTCATTTATATCTCTTCTGACCTTCCTCCCTGTAAACCCCTTGTCTGTGCCATTTAAGATTTGAATTTCAATCCTTCTCTTTTCTGACTCCCACAATCACCTCAACCATTTTATGCATATTTTGACACAGAAGATTACCGAATCTGTTATTTCTACCTGAGCTTTTCTTCAAAGAGGAAAGAAGGAAATAAAGATAGCAGAGTGTGTATTACTTATTACTCCTTTTTTTTTTTTTTTTGAGATGAAGTTTCATTCTGTCACCCAAGCTGGAGTCCAGTAGTGCAATTTCAGCTCACTGCAACCTCCGCCTCCCGGGTTCAAGCAATTCTCCTGCCTCTGCCTCCTGAGTAGCTGGGACTACAGGCACGTGCCAACACGCCCAGCTAATTTTTGAATTTTTAGTAGAGATGGGGTTTCACTATGTTGGCCAGGCTTGTCTCAAACTCCTGACCTCGTGATCTACCTGCCTAGGCCTCCCAAAGTGCTGGGATTACAGGCGTGAGCCACCGCACCTGGCCATATTACTCCTTTTAAACTAAACCTCTGTTTTTCTTTATTGGTTTCTTTCCTTTTGAGTAACTGTGGAGTTAACCCCTACCCAGACATGTTATGTGTTATTCACAGCACTATGCACTAACAAGGAGGCACATATTCAATCCAATGTCCATTCCAAGACGACCACTAACAACAAAAACAGTAAGTTTCCACACTACCACAAAAATAAAGCAGCTAACAGTTAATGAGCTCTTACCATGTACTATGTATCTTTTATGGATATTATCTAATTTACATGATCATTGACCCTATGAGAAATATTATCTGTTTACAGATGAAGTTGAGGTCCAGAGGAGTTAGATTATTTGTCTAAGGTGATACAGGTGGTGAATGGTAGAGCTGAGAACCAAATCCAGGCCTGACATCAAAAATTCATACTCTTACCAACTTTACCATACTCCTCCCCAGAAAACACTAAATCTTGGTTGAAAACAAAGACATGTCAACTTCAGCTTTCTTCCTACTTCAAATTCCAGTGCTGAGAATATTCATGCAACATTTTTATTTAGTAAAGCTAGAAATGGAAGCTGAAAAAACAAACCCAAACGTTCAGAACAAGAAAATAGTCTCAGCCTGAATACTACTGTTGCTGAGGTTTAGTTTAATGTAACAATAATAAGAGAGAATTGTGAAAATTACTAGAAAGAAATGAAATCAACTGACAGACGCTGTTGCTCCCACCTAAAGCCCACAACCTGGACACTTCTGATTTAGCAGCACTCAGTGACTCCAGCCAGAGGCTCATTACTGAAGCAGAACTGTTCAGTCTCTGTGAAAATGCCAAAAATTCCTCAAGTTCTACAGAACAACCTCTTATGAAACCAGAGCCAACAATTTCTTAAATGTCTCTGGCAGAGAAAACGTGAACTTTCTAGGACTCTAATGGTTGGGAGAGACATTTCAAACCCTCAATTTCCCCCTTTCTTATCCCCTATTAACCGTTAAGTCTCCTTTCTCATCCTGTATTAATCATCTGGTTTCTTTCTATCACCCATTTTTCCCAGTAAATAATTCAGAGTGGGATAGGTCCTTACAGCCCACCTAATATGATAATCCACTCGACATCTGAATTTACCATACACACCCAGGAGAAGGTCATCCAACTCATATATTAAAACTTCAAGAGGGACCACTGCATTCCCTTCCTAGGCAGCCAACTCCGTCTCTAAGCAGATTTGACTGTTAGGATAGTTCTTCCTTAAACTGAACTGAAATCTGTTTTACTATAAATTCAACTCATAGGTTCAATCCACTGGGACTATATAAAAAGAATCAAATCTTTTCTAACATGACCATACTTCAGTTGTTTGAAGACAATTCCCATGTTCCTCCTAATTTGTTGCTTTTCTGAGCCAAACATTCCTAGTTACTTTAATTTTATAAGATGGAGAAAAATAATCATGTCTCAAGGAAATGAATTTATCAGATTAGATATGATTCAAACCTGGGAAATAAATAGTAGGATATGGCAATGCCATTGGTGTCCCAGTAAATGTCTCTCTTCATTCTTGTTATATATATATAGATAATTTTTTTTTTTTTTTTTAAGACAGAGTCTCGCTCTGCTGCCCAGGCAGAAGTGCAGTGGCATGATCTTGGCTCATTGCAACCTCTGCTTCCCAGATTCAAGCGATTCTCCTGCCTCAGCCTCCTGAGTAGCTGGGATTACAGGTGTGTGCCACCATGCCCGGCTAATTTTTGTATTTTTAGTAAAGATGGGCTTTCATTACGTTGGCCAGGCTGGTCTCGAACTCCTGACCTCAGGTGATCCACCAGCCTTGGCCTCCCAAAGTGTTGGGATTACAGGTGTGAGCCACTGTGCCTGGCCTATATTTTTAAAAGAGAAAATTTAAAAATTTCCCAATATGCCAACAACAACAACAACAACAACAACAACAAAAAACCAAACCCTAGAATTTTACATTTCCATCTAAATAAGAATTCAGAGAGCCTCCTGGGCTCAAGCAGTTCTCATGCCTCAGCCTCCCGAACAGCTGGGACTACAGGCATGCACCACTACACCTGGCTAATTTTTTTTTTTTTTTTCGTAGAGACAGGGTTTCACCATGTTGCCCAGGCTGGTCTCAAACTCCTGGACTCAAGCAATACCATCTGCCCACCTCAGCCTGCCAAAGTGCTGGGGTTATAGGCATAAGCCACTATGCCCAGCCTACAGTCTTTTATACACAAGGACAAAACCAGAAATCAGTTATGAAAATAAGAAATAAAGCAAATGCATATTTTTTTTTAATTTAAAGACAAGCACTGCAGGGGCGAGAAAAATACAAGAAATGTATTTCTCATCAGCTGTCAATGGGTTGGTCTCCTGAAAACACAGTCACACTGTCAAAACTAATGCACACTTATAAAAGTCTGCTCTTTAAAACTAATATCTTAATTCAGGCTGGGCATGGTGGCTCATGCCTATAATCCCAACACTTCGGGAGGCCAAGGCAGGAGGACGAGCCTGGGCAACAAAGCAAGACCCCCCATATCTACAAAAAATTTAAAAAACTAGCCAGGCATGGCCGTGGGTGCCTGTAGTCCCAGCTACTCACAGGCTGAGGTGGGAGGATCATTTACTCCAGGAGGCTAAGGCTGCAGTGAGCCATGATCGCACCACTGCGCTCTAGCCTGGGCAACAGAGTGAGACCCTGTCTTAATTAATTAATTAATAATAAAACTAATATCATAATTCTGGCATTCCCTTGATCCCCAAATAAAGAAAATAAGCCAAGTTAGATGGCCACACATACTAATAAATTTTTGTAAGTTTAAAAGGACTAGACTAAAACATAGACTGCTTTATGCATCTTTTTTCAAATTAGCATTTTCTTCTGTAGGTCCTCATTCTCTGCATGGCTTTGCTCAGGCTGTTCCCTCTGCCAGGAATGCCCTTGCTTTCTTTTCACTCATGCAAACTGCTGCTCCAACCGCCCAGAATCAGACTAAAGACCATCTCCTTTATGAAGCTTTCCAAGACCTCCTAGAGTAGTTAATATGTATTTCCTTCCTTTGTGTTCCTGCTACGATCATTCATAATTCTACTACAGCCCTTATTCTTTGTATTTTATCATCTGTGACTGTTCCAACAGCTCTTTGTCTCCACAGTGCTTATTATTATTAGCACAGTGTCTGGCATATATTAGGTATTCAAATACTTACTGAATAAACCAACCACGAGGAGCTGAAGAATCTGAGCAGGGAGGAATGAACTCACATGAATATTCCTAAGTACTGTCCAATGTAAGTTATAGAGATTGGCAGCCATCAAGCATTTTCTGAAGTGTCAGTATCATGGGAATTCTATTCAAACACCATACAATTTGTGCAGTAAGAAACAAAGGACTAAAAATTAAATCTCTTTACTATATTATATAATTGATGTCATCTTTCAAAAATAACTGCTACTTTCTGTTAATTTCAACTGATTAAAAATGGTCACTTATCCTGCGAAAGCAGTACTTGATGGAGACAGCGTTTTTCTTTGAAGAGTCCAATGGCTGTTTATTCTGCAAGAAAGAGGTGATAAGTACCTGTAACTTTCTGACCTGCTGGAAGTAGACAAAGAAACTAGAAAATTAGATTGTGTTGACTTCTAATTCCTATTGTCTAGGTAAATTTTCACAAGTCTCTTCTTTTTCACTTTTGTTTGCTAGAGTAATTAAAAACAAATCAAAAGACAAACAGCCCAGGGATATCAGGGATATGGGCTCTAACTGTGAAGACCCCTGTAGGAATGCAGAGGACTTACATTAGGAATGCTTATTTTGTCCTTACTGTGTTCCACTTTAGAAAGAGTAAACAAATGCTGTCAGCTTTCCTTTACTCACATGTTTTCCAAAGTGACTCAAGTTTAATTATCAAACTAAACATTACATTATTTTTTAAAGGATTTATTCAATTTCTTCAAATAGGGAATCATGGAAAACTAAAACCATTTCAAAATTCACTTTGTCCATCAAACTTAGAGTCCAAATTGGCACAAATAAAGAACGTGGTTTTCAAATCTGCCTGACAGTCAAGAAAACAAAGTTCTTATATTTCAAGCCAAAGTAACTGGCAACACTGAACTACTGGGTTTACATTGGAGACCATGGTATTTAATTTCCAGGGTGGTGTGACAAAATGCGCTCAGTTCTTACATAGCACACTACACATGTTTTAAAATACAAAACTTACATTGTTGCTCCCCAAATAATTGCTATTCCTAACTTGAAAAATGACTCCATTTAGCTAGTGCCATGACACAAGGTAATGAGATCTGGTTTCCTATGGAATTGAATTATGTGATGGCAAACTACTTAAGTGTTTACATCACTGGCCACCATATCCTTCTAATTCTAAAACAGACAGATTGTACATGTAAAAACACACCAGAATCAGGTTTCTGTGTTCTGTTGTTTTAAGGCTTCACTTTGAGTAGCAAAAGCAATAGGTCAATCCATTTCCTTTTGTCAGTAAATACAGATTATTGCTTTCCAACATTTTTTACTCTGATGTTCAAGTCACATTGTACTTCAAAATGCAGGACAGCAACTAAGAGGAATTTGCCATCTGGCTAACTCAACTATATTCCAAATAAAGACTTCTTTCTGGCCAGAAGGCACTTCAACCAAGATACAGTTATTTAGATTTTTAAAAATTTAGCTGACTTTTCCTATATCATAAAATTTCTTTAGAGAATGACAACTACTAACAGAAATCCCGCTGTTAGTATTTATTACTAGGCAAAGTAAAGTCAATCTTCTAACACCGAAGCTTAATTAACATATTCCAGTAGCAAAGGAGACTAAAAGAATCTAAAAACTAAACCACAGAAAAAGCAATTTAATCCATATTTTAAATGTTTATCATAAGGAGCAATTTGCAATAACCTTTCAGGCATCTATGAAACACATACAATAAAAAATTCGGCTTTGCAATAATCTTTCAGTCATCTATGAAACACATACAATAAGAAATTCGGCCAGGCGCGGTGGCTCACACCTGTAATCCTAGCACTTTGGGAGGCTGAGGCAGGAGGATCGCTTGATGTCAGGAGTTCAAGACCAGCCTGGGCAACAGGGTGAAACCCCATTTCTACTAAAAATACAAAAATTAGCTGGGTGTGGTGACACGTGCCTGTAATCCCAGCTACCTGGGAGGCTGAAGCAGAAGAATCACTTGAACCCAGGAGGCGAAGGTTGCAGTGAACTGAGACTTCACGCCGCTGCACTCCAGCCTGGGCAATAGAGCGAGACTCCGTCTCAGAAAAAGAAAAAAAAAAAGAAAAGAAATTAAGGCCTGGTGCACTAGCTCACACCTGCAATCTGAACACTTTGGGAGCCCAAGGCAGCATTGTTTGAGCCCAGGAGTTCAAGACCTGCCTGGGCAAGATGGTGAGACCCCATCTCTATTAAAAACAAACAAACAAATAAACAGGCTGGGCACAGTGGCTCATGCCTGCAGTCCCAAAGCTGTGGGAGGCCAAGCTGAGAGCATCACTTGAGGCCAGGAGTTTAAGACCAGCCTGGGCAACACAGTGAGACTTTGTCTCTACAAAAATATTTAAAAATTAGCCAGGTGTGATGGTGCACTACTTAGGAGACTGAAGTGGGAGGATGGCTTCAGCCAAGGAGTTCCAGGCTAAAGTGAGCTATGAGGGCCATTGCACTCCAGCCTGGGCAACAGCACAAGACCTTGCCTGGCGAGGGGGGAAGAAAAAGAAGTTAAAAAAAAAGTATTGATTTATTTATCTTTCCATAGCACAAGAGCAGGGTCTCAAATGTGCATTTATCTTGAATTCACCTATACGCACTAGAAGACAACTAATTTAAATATCGGTTCCCTTAGCTGATCCTCACTCACATGCACCACTCCGAATATAAATACTTCCCTCACTATGCATGAATGATTGTATTCATTGTATTTTTTACATATTGTGACTCCTAAATACAAACCAACAACTTCATCTGGGGCTCACAGGAAGAAAAACAGCATTTTTTTCCAAAGCCAAAATAAAACTTGCCTGAGGATATATATATAAAAAAAACCCAAACCAAATCAAAGCGTTTTTCCTATTCTCTCACTCAACAATCAACACAGTATAATTCTGTGAGGGATATGTTCCCACACACCAAGCAATCAACGAATTCTGCAGCAGATACCAACCAGCTGGGTGTCCTTTAATTCAGTTCAATTCTGACACTACCTACCTGGATGGAGACTGTGTCAGATCCCATAAGTTGAGGGGTGAGTCCCACAAGACTAGCTTCCATTTTAGGTACCAACCACAAGAAGCAGGTTGTTTTACCTGTGGTTCTGACCAACTGGCTATTAATCGGGGTTCCCATGACCCCCTCCTTAGGTTCTATTAATTTGCTAGACCAGTTCACAGAACTTAGAAGAACACTTTACTTACATATAATGGTTTATTATAAAAGCATATTATAAAGGATACAGATGAAGCGATACATAGGGCGAGGCATGTGGTAAGGGCACAGAGCTTCCATGCATTCTCTGGGGTACCATCATCCAGGAACCTCTCATGTCCAGCTATCTAGAAGCTCCCCAAACCCAGTCTTTTGGGTTTTTATGGAAGCTTCATTACTTAGACATGATTAATTAAACCAGTGACCACTGGTGGTCATCAGCTCCTCTGCCTTCTCCTCTCCCCAGAGGTTGGACACGGGGGAGGGGTTGAAGGTCCCAACCCTCTAATCCTGCCTGGGTCTTTCAAGTGACCAGCCCCCATGCTAAAGTTACTTAGAGGCTGCCAGCCATCAGTCAGCTCCTTAGCATATAAAAAGACACTAATCATTTTGGAGATTTCAAGGATTATAGGAGTTGTATGCCACAGGAGACAGGGATGAAGGCCAAATATATATTTTACAATATCACACTGGCCATGTCAGAGTTCTGCAACACTGGTATTCCTACAATTAACATGCTGCCTCCCTGAGATTTCAAGGGTAGCTTTGCTTGTAAGCTACTTTGTCACCTAGGCTCGCTTTAGAACCTAACCCACACCTCAAGTCATACTCCATCCTCCCTCCCCCCACCCTATATAACTCCACTTCAAGACCAAATTAAAAACAAAATAAAACCAAAAAAACACAGTCCCAGTTACTCAGGAGGCTGAGACTGGAGGATTGCTTGAGCCTAGGAGTTGAAGGCCAGCCTGGGCAACATAATGAGATACCCATTTCTCTTTTAAAAAAAAAAAAAAAAAAAAAAAGAGCTTTGCATTACAATAACCAGACAAGGCCAACTAAGATTTTTTTTTTGGCGCAGTGGCTCATGCCTGTAACCCTAGCACTCTGGGAGACTGAGACAGGTCAATCACCTGAAGTCAGGAGTTCGAGACCAGCTTGACCAACATGGCGAAACCCCGTCTCTACTAAAAATATGAAAATTAGCCGGGCGTAGTAGCACATGCCTGTAATCCCAGCTACTCGGGAGGCTGAGGAAGGAGAGTCGCTTGAACCCAGGAGGCGGAGGTTGTAGTGAGCCGAGATCGCGCCACTGCACTCCAGCCCGCGCGAAGTGAGCGAGACTCCATCTCAAAGAAAAAACATTTTTTGAAGCAAATATTTACAGAGAACCTATTATGTGCAAGACACAATGCTATGTACTAAACAGGCAACTGAGGAACTCATACTCATTTAGTAAAGGACGTAAGGCTGGCACACAGCAATTTAAGGAAAAGTAAAACTAGGTTACAGGGCATAAGAGGCACTAAGCAGTTCAGAAAGGAAGACTAGAATAAGCACTGGGGAAGCTTAATTTTCATAATGGCTGTGACGATGCACAGTGAAAAGTGGTGGAAATTTTACGTACATGAAGAATAACCATCTTTAATTTAAGGATGCTGGAAATCACACAAATTTCACATTCCAAAAATCAGAAAACGGGGATTTTCATTTCTTGAAATAGTGGGCTAGGTAATTGAAACCAATTCTCCACCTCTGCACTAAATATGCTGGAAATTTGTCAAAAATAATTTTTTTTTTTTTTGAGACAGGGTCTCGCTCTGTCACACAGGCTAGAGTGCAGTGGCATGATCTCAGCTCATTGCAACCTCCACCTCCCAGGTTCAAGCGATTCTCCTACCTCTGCCTCCCGAATAGCTGGGATTGCAGGCGCCCGCCATCATGACTGGCTAATGTTCGTATTTTTAGTAGAGACAGGGTTTCACCATTTGGCCAGGCTGGTCTCAAACTCCTGACCTCAAGTGATCTGCCCACCTCGGCCTCCCAAAGCGCTGGGATTACAAGTGCGAGCCACCGCGCCCAGCCAAAAATATTAATTCTTAAATAGAAAAGCTAACAAGATAGTAAAGAATTTGGACACAATCTAGAAGGTGAAAACCAGAAATTAAGCCCAGTATTCAAAATGGATTTCATCCTGAGGATTTCTCTGACCTAAAAGCTAAAGTTTCAATGCCTTTATGAGACAACAGAAACAAGTTCAAGCCAGGAGCCCATCCAGGAAGTGCAGTCTGACAACTACCTCCCTCTCCATCTTAATTTGGTACCCAAAAGAACTACAGCTTCAAAGTAAAGGTGAACTGGGAAGTAAAACAGCAGGAATAATGGACAACAGAAATAGACTCCCCCAAAGGGAATTCAGACAGTGGAATTAAACATAGAGATTATAAAAACAACTATACTTTCCATGTTTAAAGAAATAAAATTAAGCCTCAAAATAATAAGAAATAAGAAACTGTAAAAGTGTCACAAACCAAACAGAACTTCAGAAACTAAAAAATGCAATATATGATTTAAGATTTCAGAGGCCGAGTTTAATAACAATGGAAATAACTTGAGAATAAATTATGCAGAATGTACTATGAAAGAACAGAGTAAAAGACATAGAGAAAAGAGTGAAAAGGTTTAGTTAAATCGACAAAAAAGAGAGACAATGGGAAGAAGCAATATATGCATATAAAATGGCTGAGAATTTTACAGAATTAATAAAAGACACTAATCCACAGATTCAAGAAGTCTAATAAATACCAAACAAATTGAACACAAACCAACCCATAGTTCCATAGAGCATAGTGGAAATATAGAAAACCAAACACAAAACAATCTTTTTTTTAAACTTGTCGATACTTGATTTTAGACAAAACAATCTTAACAACATATTCTACAGTAAACAATATTTAAGAATGAAGACAAAGTATGTTCAAAAGGTGACTAATAGTGAACACGTTGAAAATGCTTAATTTAGCTGCCATAAAGGCATAATTACACTATGACTGACCCTGTACTTACATTGCACTTGTTACTTGATTTACCACATACGTGGTTTTCAATAGCTAAAGCAGCAGCTTGATTCTAACCAAGCATCACGATTCTTGGAAGATGAAAGTGGAGACTGATAATCAACTAAATGGTTTTGACACAATTATTCCTTTCTTATATCATGAAGCACTTCCCCACAGGGTAACGACATGAAGACTTCAGTTGAGAAAGATAATCGGGCAGCCTCTACTTTCAGACCCTTACAAATTGTTCGCAGGTCATCTAACTAAAAGATTGTAAAAGCTGCTGTCGGCTCAATACTTTGTATCAAAAAGGAGTCTACCCACTGATTCCCTTCAAATATTTCAGAAGGGTGCCTTCCATTTTATGGTGTCCCTGTGGACACATGAATACACCAAATAACTGAAGAATCGACAAATCTTATCTCACAGGTGGTAGGCAAGAGGTCATCGGGAATTCCGATCACCAGGCTCGCATCTGGCTTCTTGGGTCCCACTCCTGAACTAACCAGTCGGACTACCCGAGCGTGCGGGAGTCTGAGAAACTGCATTTTAAAAGGGCCCCAGGAGATCTTGTTTTCCACTAACGTTTAAGAACCACGACTACGAACAAACAGGTCTCCCCCTTTCCTCTGTGTGGACTGACAGTCACAAGGACCACCAACTCTCAAGCATGACGCTTCAACTCTCTTGTCTTCGTTCCTTAAGTTTCCTGCAAAACGGGCCAACTGGCTTGTTTTCCGTAATAGAAAATTCGCTTGGCACAGCAACTGGTACATGGCACACAATAAATGTGCTTCCCATCCTGCACTGCCATTCTGGGATTCAACCATTTCCAACCAGACGCCGCACATCGGAGTGAGTAACCTGGACCTGTTCCAAGACCTCTGGAACGGAGCCTGCTACTCACTTGAAGCCTGGGTGGCCCTACCTGGTAGAAAATTGGGGAAACCCCATTAAACGCCCAGCAGTGTTGGGCCCGCCTGAAAGGGTCCTCCCCGCGACCCAGATGCCTTCCCGCGGGCACCCTCGGCTCCCCTCAGGCTGGGCCCGCAAGCTCCAGGCTTCGGCTACTCCGGACAAGGAGCGGATGCGCGGACTGAGAACAGGCCTGGCCCTGGCGCTAACCCTAACAGCAGCCGCAGCTCATCTCTTCCGCAAGGAAGCTGGAACCCAGGTGTCGCCGCCAGGCCAGGACCGAGGCCGCACTCACCTACCGGCGCCCGGGAGGCGAGACGCCCTCACCTCGGCGGCGCCCACCCCAAACTGCCACCGCAGAGCCGCTCGCTCAAAAAAAAAAAAAAAAAAAAAAAAATGAAAGGAAGAAAGAAACAGAGGAAGGAAGGAATGAAAGAAGGAAAAAAAAAAAATAGCCTTTGCTTTTGTATTCCTTTTGACCCTTCAGGGCTTCCTGTTCCTCACCGCCACAATAGAGTCCCGCCCCACTTCCGGTGACGTAACCCAATCCGCGGAGCTCTTCCTCCCCGGGAGCCCGATGGAAATCCGGTACCCTGAAAACGAGCCGGAGAGACTTGATTGGACCATTCACGCCTCAGGATGAGGATTGGTCAGTTTACGCCTGGGGGGCGGGCCGGTCCCTCTGATCGCGTGACACAATTTTTGAAAGGTGATTGGCTGTCAAGGAGCGGGATTGCTACCGAGGAAGGGGCGTTTCCTAGGGGACTGAGGGAGGGCTGGGGCGGTACGAAGCGGGGGTGGGCTCTGCGCGTAATGGCAGCGCCGTGGCCTCGCGTCCATCTTTACCGTTCTCTCGGACCTGTCACAAAGGAGTCGCGCCGCCGTCGCCGCCCCCTCCCTCCAGTGGGCCCGGGAGCTAGAGAAAGTCAGTGCCGCAGCCCGACCGCGCTGCTCTGAGAAGCCCCCTGGGCACGGGGAACGGGAGGGAGTCTGAGGGTTGGGGACGTCTGTGAGGGAGGGGAACAGCCGCTCGAGCCTGGGGCGGGCTAACCGGACTGGGGCCGGGGTAGGCTCTGGAAAGGGCCCGGGAGAGAGGTGGCGTTGGTCAGAACCTGAGAAACAGCCGAGAGGTTTTCCACCGAGGCCCGCGCTTGAGGGATCTGAAGAGGTTCCTAGAAGAGGGTGTTCCCTCTTTCGGGGGTCCTCACCAGAAGAGGTTCTTGGGGGTCGTCCTTCTGAGGAGGCTGCGGCTAACAGGGCCCGGGTGAGAGGCAGCTGTCTATCTCCTGGGGTGGCTCCTGGTACTGAGGGGGTCTTGATCTACTCAGGGGTGCCCGGGATAGAAAGGGTAGATGAGGGGACGCTTTGGGAGGCTTCCTTTTGTGGAGTTTGCGGTCTAGGTGGCACGGGTGGGAGGCATACCTCCCCGGGGAGATTCAGAAACGCCTTGGGATAGAAAGAGAATGGGGCTAGGAGGTAGGAGCCAGAACTAGCGGAATCTCCTACTACGGAAGCCGGAGCTGAAAATTGGGTAAGGACCTTGGGGAGAGGGGATTTCTGGGCGGTGATGGGAAGAAGACACCTCCATCCATAGGAAAGCCAGAGTGGGGAATAGTGAAAGGGAAACGGGAATTATTCCCTCTCTTTGGAGATCGACCAGGTGTCCCAGACACAGGATCCAACTGCTTCCGGGCTTATTGCCCGAGTGGGGTGGGGAGGGTCTATCCCACCAACAACCCTTGCGTGAGTCCAAATTAGGCGTTTGTCTCTGCCTGCTGCCTCACTTTCCCCGTCTTTGGGGAGGGAAACCGACCGAGACCGAGACGGTCGGCTGAGACTCCGAGGTCCTGTCTTGTATAGTTCTCTGAGTGAGGTTGCTCCCCCTGGAGTGTTGTACTTTGAACTTTGAAGGGTTAAAAGTGTCTGTTATTGACTGAGTAGAATCCCGCAGTTTTCCAGGCTCTTCACCTACCATCTGTTTGTGCTTAGTGGAGTGACTTAACCTCCTTAAGTCTCTTCTGTAAAATAACCAGCGCAGTATGTGAAAGTACAAACTACAAGCTGCGTGAACCTAAGTTACTGTGATTCTACCACCAAACGGGTTGCTGTTGAGGAATAAAAGTGAAGGCACTTTCTAAACTGTAAAGTAGTATGTAGAGGTAAGGGGTGAGATTAATACAGTCGTTGTCTGTCACCTGCGGAGTGCTGGGAGCCATATTGTACTGAAAGCTTCAAGGTTCACAGCTTCTTAGGTCATACTAAGATCTAAACCCATGGTTTCAAACCCTGCTTAGATGAGGATGGTGGGATTTCCAGCTTTTGCTCTCAGAGTTTTCATTTACTTTGAACTTCTTATGGTGCTGGCAGGAGTTACCACTGGAATATCTTTTCCTTCAGGAATTTTTTCCCCTGACAGCTGAAATTTTCCTCTAAGTAATTTGATCTCAACGTTGTAAACCTCCTCCCCCTTTTGCATACACACACACACACACACACACACACACACACACACACACATGCATGGCTTTTGGATGTCTACAGGCAGTGAATATCATACTTTCTCCCTCAGTTGTGATTAGTAAAGACTGCCTTTTTTCCTCCACGAATACTATGCGTTGTGGTAGCCCTCGACTATAGATTATGAGGCACGTTGGAAGTTGCTTTTAAATTTCTCTTGCACAGTGGTTCTCTTTATTTTTCCCCTTATGTGGAGTTTGCATTTCCTGGGATGGTATCTTGCTTTGTAGATCCCTCTATGAGATTATAGGAGACTTGTGTCCCTGTGTGACGTTTTACTAGTGTTTGGTTCGTGGTACTTGTTAGAGATGGTTTTCCAAATATCGGGCAATTTATGTGGGATTTTTTCGAAGTAATTTAGTTGTGTATTTTGTTTTTTTGTTGTTGTTTTTTTGAGACGGAGTTTCGCTCTTGTTGCCCAGGCTGGAGTGCAATGGCACGATCTCGGCTCACTGCAACCTCCGCCTCCTGGGTTCAAGCGATTCTCCTGCCTCAGCCTCCGGAGTATCTGGGATTACAGGCGTGTACCACCACGCCCAGCTAATTTTGTATTTTTAGTAGAGACGAGGTTTCTCCGTGTTGGTCAGGCTGGTGTCGAACTCTCGACGTCCGGTAATCCGCCTGCCTCGGCCTCCCAAAGTGCTGGGATTACAGGTGTGAGCCACTGCGTCTGCCTTTCGAAGTAATTTTTGTACTGCTCTGAATTTTTTGTTTTTGTGATCTTATATTCTGTGGATCTTTTTAAAAACTATAACTGGTGATTGTGAGTTATTTGATCTCCCAGGATGCATGTTGCCCTAACCTACTATTTAATGTCTTTCTATGTTATCCTTTTTTCTGTACTCAATGACTTTTTTTTTTTTTTTTTTTGAGACCGAGATTTCCCTCTTGTTCCCCAGGCTGGAGTGCAATGGCGCGATCTCGGCTCACTGCAACCTCCACCTCCTGGGTTCAAGCGATTCTCCTGCCTCAGCCTCCTAAGTAACTGGGATTACAGGCAAGCACCACCATGCCCAGCTAATTTTTGTATTTTTAGTAGAGAGAGAGTTTCACCGTGTTGGTCAGGCTGGTCTTGAACTCCTGAGCTCAAAGTGATCTGCCCACCTTGGCCTCCCAAAGTGCTGGGATTAGAGGCGTGAGCTACTGTGCCCGGCCCTCAGTGATTATTTTTAAGTTATTGATTTTAGGAGGTATCCTAGCACACTCTATGTGGGCTTCTGCTTTTGTCAGCAAAATAACTTTTAGCAAGTATCAAAGGGAAATAAAAACTTAGCATTTTGTATAATAGTGTGTTAATCTGTAGTGAATCAGGTAAAAACAACAAATCTGAGTTATGTAACACTGTGGAGCCTGGAGGCTAAAAAAAAAAAAAGTATGTTTTGGCAAGAGTTTAACAAACAATTATTCTGTATTTCTTTTTTTCCGTTTCTTTTTTTTTTTTCAGACAGGGTCTCATGCTGTCTCTCAGGCTAGAGTGCAGTGGTGCAATCACGGCTTACAGCAGCCTCTACCTCCCAGGCTCAGGTGATCCTCCCACCTCAGCCTCCCAAGTAGCTGGGACTACAGGTGCAAGCCACCACACCTGGCCAATTTTTGCACTTTTTTTTGACAGGGTTACGCCATGTTGCCCAGGCTGGTCTCAAAACTCCTAGGCTCAAGCCATCCACCCACCTTGGCCTCCCAAGGTGCTAGGATTACAGGTGGGAGCCACCATGCCTAGCCTCGTGAGCTTAATTTAGTCTATTGAGAATTGTATATGCTTTCCTTAGCAATGAAGTAATTTGTTCTAATGAAGTAGGAAATCCCTTTGCATCTTTTTAAATACAGCTTTCTTTCGCACTCTATATGGTTTGGAGAAAATGTTAGGAATTCTTGAGGGTAGTAATCACTATTACACTACTTAAGATTGGAAGTTATGGCTGGGCATGGTGGCTCACACCGTTACTTGAGCCCAGGAGTTCAAGACCAGCCTGGGCAAGATGGCAAAACCCCATCTCTACAAAAAAAAATACAAAAATTAGCCCAGCATGGTGGCACATGCAGATAGTCCCAGCTACTCGGGAGGCTGAGGTGGTGGGATCTCTTGAGCCTGGGAGGTTGAAGCTGCAGTGAGCCACTGCACTCCAGCCTGGGTAACAGAGCAACACCCTGTCTCAAATAAATAAATAGGAAATGTTCTGTATTTTTTAGTAGGATACTTGTAAAGTAGGGTGTGATAGTCTCAGGATTGCAAAATAAGTGGAAAGTCAATAGTCACCACAAATGGGAAACAGTGGAACCAGCAATCTATTTCAAAAGAATTATTTGGGGATAATAAACTATGGATTTAGCTTCTCTTCAAGCTTTTGGCATTTTCAAGGCAGTTATCATTGAATTTGGGTAGTTTTTTCCCTGATATTCAAATTAGAAAATTGAAAAGCAGAATAATCACGAAGTAGTAAATGCTGTAACTTGGGCCACAACCTTTTGGAGGGGACTTTTACAACTTTTAGAAGTGCAAAGAAGTGAATATTTCCCTTTGGTTTATCATTCAGTAAGTCAGCTTTTGAAATCCTTTTCTTGCCAACCTTTGTGAGTGGAGAAAACATACAAATGTGTCCATTCCAAAAGGGAGTGGTTGCTGGTTAAATATGTAAAAGCAGTAATTTTAAATAGATGTGTGGTATATACAAGGTTACATCAGGAAAAGTTATCTTATAAATAGTGGTGGCCTCTTAGAGAACATTCCGCTTTGTTTCTGAGCTTTTGAAAACTGACAATACATTTGAAATAGTAAGGAATTTATATACTCCTTAAATTTGTTAAGGAATGAACTCTGCACATAGCTTTCTTATTGCTTGAAATTATAGTTTCCAGGCGTAATTTAATGGGTCCTATGTACCTCAAATAGAAGATTGGAAATACCTTACTCAGCAAGTATATTACCTCATAGTTTAATGTTCAGTGTTAGTTTTTTCTTACCCCTCTATCTCCTGAAGAATTGTTTTCGCTCCTGTGTTCCCTTAATGCAGTGATTCTCAAGATGTGGTTCCTGCCCAATCCCTCCACATGGGAAATACAGCTCTGTGGTTTTTTTTTTTTTAAGTTCTTATTGCTTCATAGTTGTTCATACTTAGGTATGCCTAAGGGCTACTTATTAATAACCTACCAAGTGAATTACTAAGGATTACTAAAACATGGTATTCATAACCTAAAACTAGAACAATATTGGAGTTTACTGTGGTCTCTTAATACTTTTTTCGCCCAGGAAGTCTGTCCTAGGAAACCTGACACCAGTACAAGCTTCTCACATGTCATATGCAGAATGGGGATTCCTGCAGTATTCAGGAAGCATGCTTAGTTTGGGGTGCATCATCTGTATTGTCTCAAAATGATCTCAGTTTTCATCATGATTCCTCTTTATTAGAATTTTTATTTAGCTTCATCTTTATCAATTTAATTTATAGGTTTTTTGTTTACTTTTCATTGTGTGGGCAGGGATATTTATACCAACAATATTTTGGCTTATAATGTAAGACATAAATGTGTTACAATGCAAAGATAGATTCTCTATTCCCCTTTTGCTATTGCTGATTTGTATAGTCACCTAAAAACTTGCTCACACAGAGATACTTCAGTGTTACCAAAGTTCCTTTTCCACTGGAAAACTGATGGAACAGGAGGCCTCCTTCTAGTAGATGCTTTATCTGTAGTCTTTGGGTAGGGAGCTAAGTTTGTCCCCAACCCCAGCTCCCTTTGTCAGGAGCATGAGGGACCTTTTTCCGTCTTTCCTCACTGCCTGCCATATAAGCATTGGATATATAGTTATTGAATGGTGTTGTCTCAGTTTTTCAAAATGGTAAATATTTTGGAGAGACTTTATGTTACAGATTTTAGAATAAATTCACCTAAGATATTTGTTGAATACGTATTAGGGTCTAATGAGTATCCAAATGAGTATTCAGTATGAGTGTTTTAGACATCGTTTAAAGTAGACATCATTAAGGAAAATGTTGATATTCATGCTGCTTATATATTTTATTTGCTTTTCTTAAAAGCAAAGAGTTTTCTATAATAGAAAAATGCTTTTCCTTTAGATTTGTGTATATTTGAATAACATATGATCTCCTATTATTTGGCCTCCTGGGGGGAAAACTACAAGTACCATGGAATATTACATTTGTTTTTCTTCCCTGTACTGCAACCATCATAAGCACTTACCTCAATTCTTCCTTAGTATTTTTTTGGGAGTCCAAGGCAAATTTTTCAATCCTTAAGATTTCGGGCAGGGATTATTTACTTCCCCTTTTTCACTATTATTTGCTTCTGGAAATTCCTTACTCTATCCTAGGCCTAAATTTTATTTTTTAATAAATTCTTTGAATGCTGAAAGGATTTGTCTTTTCTCCTTTGTACCGTTTTAGGTCAGGACTATATTCTGTAATTCTTTCTGACCACAGATGCACTGTTACTAGTTTAAAAAAACTCTCAACTTTTTAGAGGAAGGTTTTTCCAAAGACTTTTTTTTTTTTCTTTTTAAGGTCTCACTTTGTCTCCTAGGCTGAAGTGCAGTGGTGCAATCATGGTTTACTGCATCCTCGACCTCCCCAGCTCAGGCGATCCTCCCACCCCTCACTCCCACTGCCCTTCCCAGTAGCTGGACTATAGGGTCCAAGCCGCCACTCTGGCTAATTTGTGTATTTTTTGTAGAAACAGGGTTTCACCGTGTTGCCCAGGCTGGTCTCAAATTCCTGGGCTCAAGCTGTCTGCCCGCCTTGGCGTCCCAGAGTGTTTGGATTACAGGTGTGAGCCACCATGCCCTGCTCAGATACTCTTTTCAACCAGAAAAAAAATCTGCTTTCAAAGGTGTGCTTTCTTAAAGATCCTCAGTGCATAAGGGAAATGTCAGAATCATCCAGTGCTTTTCCCAGACTTCTTGACAGTTACAGTTCAGGGGTTAATGGTACTCTGTGTGACTTAAACCTACAGATAGATAGCTTTGGACATCTGGGAGGCAAGTAAAAACACCTTATCAAGACAACCTTTCTTTTTGGGGGAAAAGTAAAATTCCAACCAAATATTTCACAATCTACCCCCTTCTTACCTTCCCCAACAAAGGCTTTAGAGTCTAAAGACAGAAACACTCTTGTTGAAACATCTTTAGGTAGTTTCTGTTTCAGCTGGCAAGTGTAATCTTCATGCATTACCAAATCAGTATTGTTGACTTCAGAGTTTTCCCCATTTAAACACAATCTTCAGTAAGAAGATTGTGGTCTTTGGGGTGTTCTGCAGGCTTTTTTTTTTTTTTTGAGGCAGAGTCTTGCTCTGTCACCCAGGCTTGAGGGTAGTGGGATGATCTTGGCTCACTGCAACCTCCACCTTCTGGGTTCAGGTGATCTTCCCACCTCAGCCTCCCAAGTAGCTGGAATTATAGGCACATGCCACTCTGCCTGGCTAATTTTTGTATTTTTTAAAGCAAATATGTTTCTAGATAATGTTCTCTATCTTGATAGGGTTTGAGTCACAGGTGTATGCATTTGATAAAACTCAGCACGTTACTGTGCTTAAGATGTGCACGTTGCAGCCGGGTGCGGTGGCTCATGCCTGTAATTCCAGCACTTTGGGAGGCCGAGGCGGACAGATCATTTGAGGTCAGGAGTTTGAGACCAGCCTGGCCCACATGGTGAAACCCCATCTCTACTGAAAACACAAAAATTAGCTGAGTGTGGTGGCATGTGTCAATAATCCCAGCTACTCGGGAGGCTGAGGCAGGAGAATTGCTTGAACCCGGGAGACGGAGGTTGTGGTAAACTGGGATCACACCAGTGCACTCCATCCTGGGCAACAGAATGAGACTCCGTTTCAAAAAAAAAAAAAAAAAAGATTTGCACATTTCAGTGTATGTAAATTCGACTCCTAAAAACTTGAAGTTTATTGAAGTCTAGTGATATGCATGCTGAATTATTTAAGGGAAAGTATACTGATGCCTATAGTTCACTTTGAAATATGTAAAAAAAAAAAAACTATATGGATTAATTATGGATATAGAGATGGATAGTGATAAAGCAAGTTTAGTAAAATGTTAGTAGTAGAATCTAGGTGGTGGGTATATAGTTCACAGTTTACAGTGAACTCTAATTCAATTTTCTGTATTTCATAATAATTTCATAATAAAATATTGGGAGTGGGGAGTAAATGTGATGATAGAAGCTATTGCTTTAACACACTTAGGGAAAAATCCGAAAACATTTTCTAATGAGAGAACATCATTAAAATTTTCAGGATGTTACACATTTTGCTATTCATGCTATTTGACTTAGCCTTTGCAGGGGAGGGTTGAAAAAAAATGTCGCATCCTCTAACACTATTTTGGAATGATAAGGTGAAGATTATAACAATAGTAATTTAGTGCCCAAAGTCTGGTTTTTCTTCTTTATGGTCACTCCTTTAATCAGCTTTTCCTTCCTAGGCAGTGTAATTCTGCAGTCCTATTTTCAAAGAAAAGAAAGTGTTCTTTCTCACTGATCTGTACTGTGGCTGAATGCAAGCAAATATTTGAAGAGATGAATCATTGATTCCTGGACCATTTGTCAGAGAGGGTTAGACTAGTTGGCCAGATGTCTCCATGGTGAGCTGTTTATAATGGTAGAGGTCTGTGTTTTATAAAGACAGTGAGTACCAGAACCTTACTGCTTTAACATCAAACTTACCAAGACCCTAAGTTTGATTATTTTTTGTCTCAGAGCAGCTTTAAAAAAATATAAAGTGTTAGGTGCTTCATTTGCCCCCAAGAATAAAGAAAAAACATGTAAAATGTAAAAATCTAATAAATCAAATAATATAGAAATGGAGAGAATAGTCTTTAGTTTCTGTTTTAAAAAGGCAAGAATCAAAATTAATAATACCACACTTCAGAGAAATAGATTTGCAAAGGAAATATTCGATCATAATTACGCTCTTGCAGCAAAATTGTTATCAAGAGTATAATATTAGGCTGGGCGTGGTGGCTCACGCCTGTAATCCCAGCACTTTGGGAGGCTGAGGTGGGCAGATCACCTGAGATCAGGAGTTCAAGACCAGCCTGGTGAACATAGTGAAACCCCATCTCTACTAAATATACAAAAATTAGCCGGACGTGCTGGCAGGCACCTGTAATCCCAGCTATTCGGGTGGCCGAGGCAGGAGAATGGCTTGAACCCGGGAGATGGAGGTTGCAGTGAGCCAAGATCACACCATTGCACTCCAGTCTGGGCAATGAGAGTGGAACTCCGTCTGAAAAAATAAAAATATTATTATTCATAAAATAATAAAAATATTCAGAACTCCATCTGGAAAAATATTTAAAAAGTATAATGATAGTAAAAGTATTGCCATTTAGGTGGTAAGAAGAGTCTTTCTACTAAGCACTGGCATCCAGTGATAAAAATTATTAAATCAGTTGATGGTTGCCACAGATGTGTATTTAAATTGTGTGACTAGCTTTTTTTTTGTCTCAAAGTTGACTTCACCAGCTATTGTTGTCTTTGAAGTTAAGGTAAAGAATATAGGTATTGGCCAGGCACGGTGGCTCACGCCTGTAATCCCAGCACTTTTTGGGAGGCTGAAGCGGGTGGATCATGAGGTCAGGAGTTCAAGACCAGCCTGGCCAACATATTGAAACCCCGTCTTTACTAAAAATACAAAAAATTAGCTGAGCATGGTGGCACGTGCCTGTAGTCCTGGCTACTCAGGAGGCTGAGGCAGGCGAATCACTTGAACCCAGGAGATAGAGGTTGCAGTGAGCCGAGATCGCACCACTGGACTCCGGCCTGGCGACAGAGTGAGACTTCATCTCAAAAAAAAAAAAAAAAAAAATATATATATATATATATGTGTGTGTGTGTGTATTACAGATGTGTTGCCTTTATATAATCTCATCTTACTCATTTTCTATTCTGTTCAGTCTCTTAACCCTTGATGATATTACCCTTAAGCAGCATACCATTTAGGTTCATTTTGATGCTTCATAAGATGGACCTTATGGGAAATATATGGAGCCATTTTTTTCTTTGTGTTGATATGTACTGTACATGTCACTTATGGATATAACTATTCTAATGGCTTTTTAGGCTGACCTCTCCAAAGGACTGCATTCAAAGATAGTCTCAGTTCATTTTACTGGACAAGGAGATTAACATTTTTGACCCAAGAAGAATTGCCCTTTAGTATTTCAGTTTGCCCCCTAATTCAGTCAGTGTGTCCTTACTGCTGTGCCAGGTTCTGTGGTAGGTTCTATACACAGTGATTTCCAAATGTGGCTGCCATCAGAGTCACTTGGGGAGCTTTTAAGAAAACACAGGCTTGGGCCGGCATCCCAGAAATTCTGATTCTGGCTATTTGTAGTGAGACCAGGGATTTGCATTTTAATAAGTACTCTAAGTGATTCTAATGCTACCTATGCGATGATCAAGCTACAATGCCTCCCAAGATTCTCTGTCTAAAAATATAGGTAAGTATAGGTTATAGATAAAATTACTTCAGTACGGGGTAGTTCTGTAAAAGATAAATTCTTTAGTTTTCTTAGTGCTTTTAACTCAAGTTTTACTCCAGAATCCCTCTTCCCCGGGTTATTTAGTTATTTCTGATTAGATATGTGCTCATTTTATAACATCTAGCATTTTTTTGATCCAGTTTAAGTATTAGGCACTGTGCCATGTGTATTACATGCATTATTTCATTTAATCCCCGCAGTGGTACTGTGAGATAAGAACTGTTACTATTTCTGTTTTTTAACATGTGTCAAGAGTCAGGTTAATTAGGATGCGTATCAGTAAATATCGCAGGGCTGGGACTTTCACCTAGTCTGACAACAGTGTGTACTGTGCTATGGTGGCCTCTGGTATTGTGTGTAAAATCTGTAAGCTGAGTTTTATTGTCTTAAAGCAGTGGTCCTTGGAAAGTGGGCCACATAAAGCTTTTTTTAAATGGATAAAACAAAGTTGTCTAAAGTGTAATTGATCAGCTTTCACTCAGTCTTTTGCCTACAGTCCACCACTTCTCTGTAAAAAAAAAAAAAAAAAAAAAAATTACCACGAATGACAGCCATTTCCAATTTAAAACCTATAGGTTTTCAGTGCCAAATAAATCTGAAAGATCATCTACTTTGTTCATTTATGTGCCCTGTCTGTGGCTGTAGCCCTCAAGAGTACTCTGTGTAGTCATCTCAGAAAGTATTTAGAGGTAACAGCTCTTGTTTTTTTCCTTGTACGTTTCCTAGGCTTGCCTTTATAAAATGCCTTACAGCTTCTTCCACCTAATTAACCTCTTCTTTACACTTGGTTTTCACAGCTGGTCCTTTTTATTTAAAAAAAAAAAAAAAAGTATTTGGCTTTAAAGTATTTACAGTTTTTTTAAAAGCCTCATTTTCTTCTCTGACAAATTTTATAGTTGACATTTTCTGGGTCATTTAAGGAAAATTGCTCTTTTGGAAGAAACTGACTCAAAATGCACTTTAGTTCAATTTGGAAAAAAAAAACTTAATTTTTGTCTTCTTACCTTCATATTTAGTCTTTTTTTTTTTTTTTTTTTCAAAGACAGGGTCTAGCTCTGTCACATAGGCTGGAATGCAATGACACCATTAGGGCTCACTGCAGCCTTGACCTCCCAGGCTCAAGTGATCTTCCCACCTCAACCTCCTGAGTATTTGGGACCACAGGTGTGCACTACCATGCCCAGCTAATTTTTAAATTTTTTCTGTAGAAATGGGGTCTTGCTACATTACCCAGGCTGGTCTCAGCCTCCTGGGCTCAAGCAATCCTCCCAACTCAGCCTCCCAAAGTGCTGGGATTACAGGCATGAGCCACCATGCCCAGCCTATCAGATTTAGTCAGATTTTAAAAAAAATCTGCATGTATTGGATATCTTCCAATCACCTTAAAATTGTACTAAATGGGCCAGGCACAGTGGCTCACACCTGTAATCCCAGCACTTTGGGAGGCCGAGGCAGGCGGATCACGAGGTCAGGAGATCGAGACCGTCCTGACTTACACAGTGAAACCCCATCGCTACTAAAAATACAAAAATTAGCTGGGCATGGTGGCGGGTGCCTGTAGTCCCAGCTACTCCGGAGGCTGAGGCAGGAGAATGGCATGAACCTGGGAGGCGGAGCTTGCAGTGAGCGGAGATCAGCCACTGCACTCCAGCCTGGGCGACAGAGTGAGACTCCGTCTCAAAAAAAAAAAAAATTATACTAAATGGAAATCTGCATAGATTATTCTGTATTCAGTGTATAAAAACCTTAGGAAAAAATGATAAAATAAAGTTTAAGAATTTAAGATCCAACAAACTTCTTTTTAACTTCTCTCCTCACAGGCACCCCCAAGATGGTTTCTTCTTAATAATTCCTAAATACCTTTATGTGTTGGCATTAAATTGTAACTTTATAGGATCCCCTATTCTTTTTGCTTTTTTTCCCCCCTGAAATTACTGAGCAACAAGATCCCTGTTCTCTCCCCTTCAAGGCTTTGTTTTCTGGAACTTGAAATTCTCAAATCATTGCCAGTTATTTTTAGTACGTGATTAGCCTCCCTTCCTCAGGTATGTTTTCCCCAATTTGGATTGAATCTACTGTTTGCATCTTGTTTCCCATCCCACCTTCATACAGATTGTGTGGAAAGGCTGTGGGGTATTAGAGAAGCCAGTGGAGTTCCTCTCTGCTATGGCAATGTTGACACCACAGAGCATAGTCCTAGGACCCTTACCACTGTGAGGAAGGAGTTTGGAGTTAGCACTTCCCTAGGGGATGACACATTTCCCCAGAAGAGGTCCCATGTCTCTAATCCTGGACTACTCCCTTCTACCATCCCCAAAGTGTTAGTTGGGTTAGCCACAAGTTTTTATAGCATAGTGGTCGAGAAATTATGATAATCCAGAGTATAAATTTCTGTACAGCCTTTAAATGCATGAGGTAGTTATATATATACTCATATACAGGGTTGTGGTATTAAAAAGAGCAAATCGTAGAACAGTATTTATGGCTTCATTCTAGTTAGATTTAAAGAAAAAGCGGCTGGGCGCGGTGGTTGATGCCTGTAATCCCAGCACTTTGGTGGGCCGAGGTGGGCGGATCACGAAGTCAAGAGTTTGAGACCAGCCTGACCAACATGGTGAAAATCTGTCTCTACTAAAAATACAAAATTAGCCAGGCATGGTGGCATGTGCCTGTAATCCCAGCTACTCAGGAGGCTGAGGCAGGAGAATCACTTGAACCTGGGAGGCAGAGGTTGCAGTGAGCCGAGATCGCACCATTGTACTCCAGCCTGGGCGACAGAGTGAGACTCCATCTCAAAAAAAAAAAAAAAAAAGAAAAAGCTAGTTTGAAAGTATATAATAATAGATGTGGAGGCAAACATATGAAGCTTTTAAGAGGTTAGTTATCTCTGGGAAAGGCATGGGCCAGGCAGAGCAGAAGAGGAACTTTCACATTCCATAGGCCTGTGCAGCATTTAGGTTTTAGAAATGAATTTGTATATTTTAAGGTTTCTAGATAAAGATTTTTTTTTAATAAAATACAATTTCAAGTAAATACTCTGGTGGCACAATCATCTGACCTACTGGCCCAGAGTCAGAACTGTCCAAAAACCTTGAATTGTTTACCTCTTTTCACCTGAAATATTCTAACAGCGCCTTATCAGTGAAATTTCTGTGAGAGGACCCAGAGCATAGCTTCTTAAATGTTGCTTTTTCATCTTTCTCAGAAACCAGCATAATTTATAAGATCTGTAGAAATTCCAGGGACGCTTTAAAGAGTTATTCCTATTTTGGATTTCTGTTTCCTCTGTTCTTTTAAGCATTGAAATCTCTTAGTTATCTACCCTCTAAAGCGAATCATACTCTGATCCCCACAGTAATGGCAATGTTGTTACTTCAACTCTGCTGATTTAGAATGTGTTCTTTTAAAAAGCTATTTCCAGCTGGTCCTTGCATCATACTCCTACCTATATACTTCAGTCACATCCTTTTCAGTACAACCTGCAAATTTTGAAGACAGCCCGAGTGGTTTGGGGGAACCAAGAACATCTGTGGTATCACTTGGCCCAGCCATTGCTGTCTTAATAGCGAAAACGTCTGTTGCCTCTCATTTCCTTTATCCTTTTCTTTCTCCTGTCTTGTTCCATCCCATTCCATTCTTTTCTGTCCCTTCCCTTTGCCTCCTCCCTCTTTATATATATTTTATTACATATGATTATTGTTATATATATATGTATATGAAGACTTACTGTCTCCATTTTTCTCTTTTTCTTCTATGTTTCCCCTGTAGCAGTAATCAAACTGGGAAAATAAAAAGAATTTGCCATTAATCTGTCTAAAATAATGGAAATAGGCTGGGCACAGTGGCTCACACCTGTAATCCCAGCACTTTGGGAGGCCGAGGTGGGCAGATAGCCCGAGGTCAGGAGTTCATGGCCAACATGGTGAAACCCTGTCTCTACTAAAAATATAAAAACTGGCTGGGTGTGGTAGCAGCACCTGTAGTCCCAGTTACTCGGGAGGCTGAGGTAGGAGAATTGCTTGAACTCAGGAGGTGGAGGTTGTAGTGAGCCAAGATCATACCACTGCACTCCAGCCTGGGTGATAGAGTGAGACTCCTCAAAAATAAATAAATAAATAAAATAATGGAAGTAATATTTCTCTTCTAATTCCACTGAATTATAAGTTTGGTTTATATTATTCCTGGTCGGTGCTCAAGGTATGAGGAATTAATTGTAACTAACCAAATGTTGTGTAGAGACTGCACACTAGCATAGTCTATTCCTTATGTGGCCTATTCGCCAGATGTCAGCCTGTTTTTTTTTTTTTTTTTTTTTTTTTTACTTTTTGCTACCAGCCCGTGTAAGTCTCCTATTTCTAAATCTTTACTTCCTTCCAGAATCTAACCAGATTTTATCAGCTTCTTGAAGAGCTGGTTCTTTCATTAGGTTTTTAATGATAAACATACTGTGTGGGATGAGAATGGCCATCCATGAATTCCTGGAGGGCAGGAACTATTCCTTATTCATCTTTATTCTCCTAATCCAGCGTGGTGCCTGGCACAAGGTGCTTAGTCAGTATTTTCAGGCAAAGATAAATTGGTGCATCTTATTCTGAACTTTGTAACAGACATGTGCAACAAACTGATCATTGTGAAAATACAACTTTTGTGATATCAATTTTCCTTTCCCAAAACAAAGCCTTGCTTACATAACAGAAACACTTTGCAACAACTTGTATGAATTCTGTCAGTTCTTGAGTGAGCTTCCAATGGGGAACTCTATCCTTTTATTCTCCTTGATATCAAATGGTGCTATCATATTTGTATCATAACTTTTTTTAACAACAAACATCTATAATTATTTTATTTAAAACTTGTTAAATTATCCTGTGGATTTAAAGAAAGGAGATAACTCATTTTTTTAAAGATTTTTCTCTTTTTAACACCTACCTCTTACACAGAAAGACAATTCATTTTTTTATGATAAAAGGAGCCCTTGAAAAAGAAATGCACACATCCTTCTAATGTATTTCTATATAGATAGGAAAAACTATACATATGGTTTTAAAAAAGTCAATGATAACTCCTCTAGTCTATAAGAATATGGTTTGTCAGTCAACTTTGTAACAGAATGATAAAAAGAAATTGATTGATTGATTGCTAATTTTGTTATCTAAAGCTATCTCTTTGTGTTGGAAACCTGTAAAAATAACCAAAGATAATTCTTCATTAGAATCCTAATATCTATAAAATCAGACTAGGAAAATTTGAGTAATTAAGTGGTCAAGAATCTTTTATTCATTTTCCTTTTTCTCATTTTCTTTTAGAACTGCCACTGGATGACCAGAATTCCCTGTAGTTGATAATGTTGGAAATAAGCTCTGCAACTTTCTTTGGCATTCAGTTGTTAAAAACAAATAGGATGCAAATTCCTCAACTCCAGATTATGAAAACAGTACTTGGAAAACTGAAAACTACCTAAATGATCGTCTTTGGTTGGGCCGTGTTCTTAGCGAGCAGAAGCCTTGGCCAGGGTCTGCTGTTGACTCTAGAAGAGCACATAGCCCACCTCCTAGGGAGTGGAGGTGCCACTACTACCATGGGTAATTCCTGTATCTGTCGAGATGACAGTGGAACAGATGACAGTGTTGACACCCAGCAGCAACAGGCCGAGAACAGTGCAGTACCCACTGCTGACACAAGGAGCCAACCACGGGACCCTGTTCGGCCACCAAGGAGGGGCCGAGGACCACATGAGCCAAGGAGAAAGAAACAAAATGTGGATGGGCTAGTGTTGGACACGCTGGCAGTAATACGGACTCTTGTAGATAAGTAAGTATCTAATTCACAGTCACCTCCAGTGGAATGAAAAGTGTTCTGTCAGGAACCATGACTTTAGGACTCCTTCAGTTCCTTTAGGACATACTCGCCAAGCCTTGTGCTCACAGGGCAAAGGAGAATATTTTAATTCTCCTCTGATGGCAGAGTAAATGATAAGATTTGATGTTTTTGCTTTCTGTCATCTACTCTGTCCGGAAATGTCTAAATGTTTCTGTAGCAGAAAACACTATAAAGCTATGATCTTTATTAGAGAATAGAGTAAATATGGAGTGAGTTTATGTTGCTAGCTACAATAGGAAATGGTTTCATGAAGGCTGTTAATGGTACATGCCTGTCTATTCCACTGACCTCAGATTCAAGATAAGTTGTTTTACCAAGAATATGGCTACAGGCAACTTCTCTTGGCAACATAAGGACAAAGGTCAAGGAGAGTTTTCATTATCCTTTATTTGATCCTTTATCCCTTATTTGACTATCTTTAATCCATTTAGGAAGCTTGTCAGTTGATACTGCAAGGCACACCTGTACCTGTTTTGTCTTTTCCTCTGCTTTGTCTACCTCTAAATACAAAATCATAGATTGAATAACAGTGAAATTAAAGGGCATCCAAGTAGAAAAAAAACATTTAATTTAAGGTTGTATACTTCAGTAGTTAAGAGTACAAAGCTTAGAACCATGATGGGCCTAGCTCAAGTTCTGGCCCAGTGCCTTACTAACTGCATGACATTGGGTAAGTTACTTCTTGAAGCCTCAGATTCCTCATCTGTAAATGGGGGGGATAATACTTTTCCCACAAGGATTATCATGAGATAATGTACATAAGGCATTCAGCGTGGAGCTTTGTACTTAACAGTTGCTCAGTAGATGGTAGTATTTTTTAAAAAGTTACTTATGTGTTCTTTTTGCTTCAGGCCCTGCTAGTAAATTTAAGTATATAAACATTTGATAATCACATTTATAGAAATCCAGTTTCATTTAGTTCCTCAAAAATTAAGCATAAAAGAGAGTGTACCTGTGAATACAAATGAATTTTTAGAGCTGTATTAAACTTTTCCATAAAACACTGGAGCATTTGTTAGTCTTCAAGAATAATAATTTTTTGGCCAGACACAATGGCTTCATACCTGTAATCCCAACACTTTTGAGAGGCTGAGGTAGAAAGATAGCTGGATGCCAGGAGTTCAAGACCAGCCTGGGCAACATAGGGAGACCCCATCTCTACAAAAAAAATTTAAAAATTATCCAGGTACAGTGGCGCTTGCCTGTGGTTCCAGCTACTCAGGATTCTAAGACCGGAGTACTGCTAGAGTCCAGGAGTTTCCAGCTGCAGTGAGCTATGATCACACCACTGCACTCCAGCCTGGGCAATAGAGCAAGACCCTGTCTCAAAAAATTAATTAATTTAAAAAAAATTTTTAAATCCCTTGTACCAAATTGTAATAAAAGTTGTCCTTCCCAAATAAGGAAGTAAACCACAAGCAATGTTAATTTAAGCTCATTGGAAAAATGGGTGCAGAATAGACTTTGAGAGAGAGAGTTTTTTTGTTTTGTTTTGTTTTTTTTGTTTTTAAAGAGACAGGGTCTCACTCTGTCACCTAGGCTGGTATACAGTGGCGTGATCATGACTCACTGCAGCCTCAGCCTCCTGGGTTCAAACCATCCTCCCACCTCAGCCTCCTAAGTAGCTTGGACTACAGGCATGTGCTACTGCACCTGGCTAATTTTTTAAAAGTTTTTGTGGAGCCAGGTCTTGCCATGTTGCCCAGGCTGGTCTCAAATACCTGAACTCAGGCGATTGTCCAGCTTCAGCCTTCTAAAGTGCTGGGATTGCAGATGTGAGCCCCCACGCTTGGCCCCTTGCAATATTTTAAAAGAGAGTGACATAGTTATACAAACCTCTTTGTTTTTAACTTCTCTCAACATTGAAATCTATGTTGCTATATATAAATCTACAACTGCTTCTGACTATTACAGAGTATTCCCTTGTATGCCTGAAAGTATTATATTTTATTACATTTTCATCTGGTGATGGTCACTTAGGTTACTGCCAAATTTTTATTCTTACAAACAGCACTGCAGTGAACAGCAAAAATATGCATCGATTTTTGGACCTGTGTAAAAATTTACCTACAACTGTTGGGTATATGCATACTTAATTTTATTATTGCCAGATCATTCTTCAGAAATGTTTGCATCAGTCAGTTATATTGTTTAAACAGGCAGCACCTAATGAGTACCTGAGATGACCATACTAATTCCCATATCACAAGGTTATTCTCAGGATTAAATGACTTAAGTTGATAGTTTTTGGGGCTTTTTTTTTTTTCCACAGTAAAACAGAGACCCACAATATGTAAACAATAAGTGGTGAGTTCTTAAGCAGTTAGAATTGTTTAATGGAAAACATTTCATTATTGAAGTTCCCCTGAAGGACTTTGTAAAGATTTCTGGGATCACACCACTGAATTAAGGTGTATAATGCCATTTTGGAGCAATGTCTAGAATGTTAAGTAGTTCCTTAAGTTTGGTTTTGTTTTCTTGTAATACCATTTTATGAAGTATAAGCATGTAGTGGTATTTCCAGAAGAAAACTTCAAAATGAAGATGTGTATATAGGCCCTTGCTTCCATAAGTCCTCAACCAGGATCGTCATCTCTCTTCCTGGCATTTCTCTGAGGTAAGTATGAAGATGATGTTGACCTTCCTGGCTTGTCTTAGTTGGCACTGGGCCTCTGAGTGTAAAGCTGAGAGTAGGCTGTGATCTCCAGTTTTAGTCCTGTGCTTTTACCCCAGGACACATAGTAGTCCTTGTCTGTGCCCACCTGCCCATTTTGTCTGTGGGTCATTGTGGACAGTGACTGGAAATTAGCACATACGGTATACATTCATCCTTACAGGTCATAGCTCAGGTTGTCTCTTCTATCTCTTTCCTTACATTTGTGTTCATTTCTTCTGTCCCTTTTTACCTCCACACCTCCAGTTTCAATTTTTATTTGGAATTGTCATTTATTATTTCCTCAGGTTTAATGCCTTGAATTTTTTTTTTCCAGTGATCAGGAACCTCCCTATTCAATGATAACATTACACGAAATGGCAGAAACAGGTATTTTTAGTTTTGTTTGTATTACTTTATAATGAATATATAATAATGAAGAAAAGTAGCCACCTTTTGTTTTTGGTTTTGTTTTGTTTTGTTTTGAGATAAAAGACTCCAAAAATACAGCATACATAACAATGAAAAAAGCCCTTACTGTATGGAAATTTCCCTGAATAGGTATAATAGGCAATGCATATTATATCCTTTTTTGTTTTTTTTTTGGCATTGATGGATCTTTCACCATACTGTTCTGGAATGGAGAGGAGATTATTTATATATAATTTTTTTTTTTTTTTTTTTGAGACAGAGTCTCACTCTGTTGCCCAGGCTGGAATGCAGTGGCATGATCACAGCTCAGCTACAGCGTCAACCTACCCTGGCCCAGGTGATCACCCCACCTCAGCTTCTCAAGTAGCTAGCACCACAGGCGCATGCCACAATACCCAGCAATTTTTCTGTTTTTTTGTAGAGACAGAATTTCACCATGTTGCCCAGGCTGGTCTTGTACTCCTGGACTCAAGTGATCCTCCTGCCTCAGCCTCCCAAAGTGCTGGGATTACAGGTGTGAGCCACAGCCTCTGGCCAAAGATATTTTTTGTTCCTTAGTTTCCTAAGTATCATTCTGAAAACAAAGCCAACTGCTGAGTATACTTCATTTTCTCAGTTAACTCCTATGTAGTAAATAAGATGCTTAAAACTATTTTAATGTGAGAGCACAAGACCATAGCTTAACCTTTCTCCAAATAAAGGTACCCACAAATTACCAGACTCCTGTAACTTAAGATGTTTTTACTCCACCACGATGACTAGCAATTGATGATTATGTCCATGCCAAATATTAGCTGCTAAAAATCTATAGACCAAAAGTCTTTCTTTTAATGTGAATTGATCTTGTGTGACGTATTTTCACATTTTAAAAATAGTGACTCCATCATATAATCTTTTTGATTTGCTCTTAGATGAAGGATGGTTGGATGTTGTCCAGTCTTTAATTAGAGTTATTCCACTGGAAGATCCACTGGGACCAGCTGTTATAACATTGTTACTAGATGAATGTCCATTGCCCACTAAAGTAAGTTAATACTTATCTTTTATGAAACTATCATTTGTGCATAAGCACAGGAAAAATGACCACAAAGAACATTTGATGTAATGTGTTTCATCTTTATACATTTGGGGTCTGTTTTATTCAGTATTGATTTTATTATGTAAATTTATTTTGTGTTACAAAGAATTATGTTCTCTTTTTTTTCTTTTCCTCTTTGAGACAAGAGTCTCGCTCTGTTGCCCACGCTGGAGTGCAGTGACGTGATCTTGGCTCACTGCAACCTCCACTTCCCGGGTCCAAGCGATTCTCCTGCCTCAGCCTCCCAAGTAGCTGGGATTACAGGCGCCTGCCACCACACCTGGCTGATTTTTGGATTTTTAGTAGAAACGGGATTTCACCATGTTGGCCAGGCTGGTCTTGAACTCCTGACCTCAAGTGATCCACCTACCTCGGCCTCCTCCCAAAGTGCTGGGACTACAGGCATGAGCCACTGCGCCCAGCCCTCTGTCTTTTTATTTATTTTGAAGCAGGGTCTCACTTTGTCACCCAGGCTGGAGTGCAGTAGAGCGATCACAGCTCACTGCAGCTGCAACCTCCCTAGGCTCAGGTGATCCTCCCACCTCAGCCTCCCATGTAGCTGGGACCATAGGTGCATGACCCCATGTCTGGCTAATTTTGTATTTTCTTTAGAGATGGGTTTCATCATGTTGCCCAGGCTGGTCTTGAAACTCCTGGGCTCAAGCAGTCAGCCCACCTCAGCCTCCCAAAGTGCTGGGATTGTAGGCATGAGCCACCGTGCCCCACCACATTCTCTATCAAGGCTTTATTTAATTTCTTTTTTTTCTTCTTTCTTTCTTTCCCTCCCTCCCTTCCTTCCTTCCCTCCCTTAACTTCTTGCCTCCCTTCCTCCCCCGGCCCCATCTAGGCTGGAGTGCAGCAGCACAGTCATGGCTCACTGTATCCTCAACCTCTCAGGTTCAAGTGATCCTCTTGCCTCAGCTTCCCACGTTGCTGGAGTATAGGCGTGCATCACCACACCCAGCTAAATTTTTTTTATTTTTTGTAGATAAAGGGTCTCACTCTGTTGCCCAGGCTGATTTTGAACTCCTGGGCTCAAGGGATCCTCCTACCTTGGCTTCTCAAAGTGTTGGGATTATACATGTAAGCCACTGTGCCCAGCCTAGGTTAAAATTTTTAAAATGTTAAAAATAGAAGCATTTAAGGCCAGGCGCGGTGGTTCACGCCTGTAATCCTAGCACTTTGGGAGGCTGAGGTGGGTGGATCACCTGAGGTCAGGAGTTCGAGACCAGCCTGAACAGCATGGTGAAACCCTGTCTCTACTAAAATACCCCGTCTCTATTAAAAATCAGCCGGGAGTGGTGGCAGGCACCTGTAATCCCAGTACTCAGGAGGCTGAGGCACGAGAATTGTTTGAACCTGGGAGGTAGAGGTTGCGGTGAGCTGAGATCGTGCCACTGCACTCCAGCCTGGGTGACAAAGCGAAACTCTGTCTCAAAAAAAAAAAAAAAAAAAAGAAGAAGAACAAGAAGCATTTAGGTTGGGCGCAGTGGCTCACACTTGTAATCTCAACACTTTGGGAGGCCAAAGCAGGCAGATTGTTTGAGTCCAGGAGTTCAAGACCAGCCTGGCAACATGGTGAAACCCTGTTTCTACAAAAAAATCCAAAAGTTAACAGGGTGTCGTGGTGCGTGCCTATAGTCCCAGCTGCTCAGGAGGCTGAGGTGGGAGGATCACTTGTACCCAGGAGGTCGAGATTGCAGTGAGACAAGATTGCGTCATTGCACTCCAGCCTGGTTAAAAAAAGAAGTATTTATATCTGAGGTGGTGATCTTTATTCAGAAGCTAGAAGAGAATGTTGAGTTGCTGAGCTGATTTTCTTATCTTTCTCTAAGCAATTTCCTCTTAACAAAAGTTTTAAGAATGTTTTTTATTAAGAGGAAAAGCGGGGCTGGATGTACTGGCTCATGCCTGTGATCCCTGCACTTTGGGAGACCAAGGCAGGAGGATCAGTTAAGCTCAGGAGTTTGATACCAGCCTGAGCAACATAGTGAGACCTTGTCTCTATTAAAAAAAAAAAAAAAGCCAGGCATGGTGGCTCATGCCTGTAATCCCAGCACTTTGGGAGGCCAAGGCAGACAGATCACTTGAGGTCAGGAGTTCAAGACCAGCCTGGCCAACATGGTGAAACCTCATCTCTACTAAAAATACAAAAATTAGCCAGCACGATGGCATGCACCTGTAATCCCAGCTACTTATGAGGCTAAGGCAGGAGAATCACTTGAACTCAGAAGGTGGAGGTTGCAGTGAGCCGAAATTGCACCACTGCACTCCAGCCTGGGCGACAGAGTGAGACTCCGTCTCAACAACAACAACAACAACAAAAAAGTTAAAACTGAAAGCACTTTTGAATTTATTCAAATGTATTAATGATTAGTGTAACGTTGGTTATCCTTTACATAGAACAAAAGCATTGAACTTTCATTGCCTTAGTCCATGTGTTTTACAGAGTCCTTTTTTTTTCTTTTCTTTTTTTGGATTCTGGCATCTTTCATTTTTAAGATGGAGTCTTGCTATGTTGCCCAGACTGGTCTCAAACTCCTGGGCTCAAGCATCCTCCCACCTCGGCCTCCCAAAGTGCTGGGATTGTAGGCATGAACCACTGTGCCCAGCCTCGATTCTGGCATTTTCATTCATCTAATTAAGCCCAGTGCAGAAAAACATTGTGGACAGAAGGGGAAAGTCTTTAGCCTAGTCACCAATGAATTGACCTTTGCCTAGGCTTGTAAGAGGTGCCTGTTTCAATTTGCCTTCAACTCTGTTGGGGCAGGGTGCAGTGGTTCATGCCTATAGTCCCAAAACTTTTGGGGGCTAAAGCAGGAGGATCACTTAAGGCCAGGAGTTCAAGACCAGCCTGGGCAACGTAATGAGATCCCCATCTCTACAGAAAATTAAAAATCTGAGCATTGTGACATGTGCCTGTAGTCCCAGCTATGAGGGAGGCTGAAGTGGGAGTATCACTTGAGCCCAGGAGGTAAAGGCTACAGTGAGCCATGATCACTTCACTGCACACCAGCCTGGGAAACAGAGCAAGAGCAAAAAGAAAAGAAGAAAACTCTGTTGGGATTTGTTTTTGCTTAGTAAAACTTTTTTTAAAGTAACTTTTTACTTCAACATCACTAGCCTTTAATGTTTTCATAATGGCGTCTGAGTGGATTTAATCTGTTTAGTGATTCAAGAATATGTAGCATATATTTGATACAACTTAAGCATTCTGAATGAAATGGAATCTAGTAAGTCATGTAAGGAGACTTTCAGGTTGATCAGATATTTCCCATCAATGATATCATTGGAGTACATTGCATAATTTTTATATGGTCATTCTGAGTTTATTTAACACCTGGTTATAGCTCCCCCCACCCCCCTGAGACGGAGCCTTGCTCTGTTGTCCAGGCTGGAGTGCAGCGGCTTGATCTCGGCTCACTGCAACCTCCACCTCCCAAGTTCAAGTGATTCTCCTGCCTAAGCCTCCCGAGTAGCTGGGATTACAGGTGTGCACCACCACATCCGGCTAATTTTTGTGTTCTTAGTAGAGATGGGGTTTCACCAAGTTGGCCAGGTTGGTGTCGAACTCTTGACCTCGTGATCTGCCCGCCTCAGCCTCCCAAAGTGCTGGTTATAGCTTTTGTCTCAAAAAAAAAAATGAGCCTGGGAAAACAACCTGTGTAGTATATGGGTCAAACCCACTTGTACTTTTTTGTTTTAGGATGCGCTCCAGAAATTGACTGAAATTCTCAATTTAAATGGAGAAGTAGCTTGCCAGGACTCAAGCCATCCTGCCAAACACAGGAACACATCTGCAGTCCTAGGCTGCTTGGCTGAGAAACTAGCAGGTAACTTCGGGACATTCCACAGTGGAAGATCTTAAGTTGTTTGACATTAAAGGGAAATCTGTACTGTAGGTCTTTGATCAAACTGCTATACCAGAAAGAAATCTCTTAAAAATGATATTGAGAGACATAGACTAACTGGAAGAAAATTACTGAAAGGCTACAGAGATAAATGCAATTTAATTTAGCTTTGTGGATTTTCAGGGGAAATTTTAAAAGAAAAAAGTTGTGCTTATTTGCTTTAAGAATAGGGAGTGAGGAAAAGAAAAAAAGGGGGAAAAAGCTAAATAAGAAAAAAAGGGGAAAAAAGCTAAATTCAGCATAACAAAGATATGTATGTGTGTATACAATATATAATTTGCATATATACACACTTTATAAAGTTTAGCCAGATTATGAAGACATACAAGGGAGAGGGAGAGGAAAAGGAACTTCTGATTGGAGCAGTTCCTGAGAAGCAGATATTTAATTTGTTTATGAATGTTACCCATTTTAAGAAAGTTAACAGCAAAGTACAGGGGCATACCTCAGCTACTTACATCACGTATTGTGGAATAAGCAATGGATTAGAAATCAGAACATGTGGCTACTGGTTTGGACTCTCCCATGTGCTCGCCAAGTGCCCTGGAGTTAGTTGCTTCACTCCGTGGGCGCACTTGCTTAACTGTGAAATGGGGCTCGTACTATTTTCTATCTCAGAGCAGGGGGCTTGAATAAGATAATGTGCTTGAAAGAGTTCTACCAAAACAATTTGATTGTTACCAGTGATTTAAAATAATATGGCATTTTAATTATATCAAGTGTTTGTTGTATTTGTCTAGGTCCTGCAAGTATAGGTTTACTTAGCCCAGGAATACTGGAATATTTGCTACAGTGTCTGGTAAGTGAGACATCAAAACTATTTATTCTTAGTCATCTAGAAGTGGGCATCATCTAGAACTGTGCATTTTCTCAAATTGCTGGCATAGCCACTGGCACAGAGAATGGAATCAATTGTAAATTTTATTTGCAGGTGTTTCCCAAGTGCTTATTTATTCCCTCCTATGTTTAAAAAAGAGAGTGGGATTGGAATTTATCCCAACAGCAAAAACAGCTGAGTTGGTCTGGTTTTAAATTTAGTCATAAGATAGCTGCTATGATTGGCTCTTTTGCATGTTCGTTGAGTTTGCCAAATGGTAATAGGGACTTCCACAGTAGAAACAAAATTACATGGCGTTCCAAGCCAGGAGGCAATCAAGTCAGATTCCCAGTATATATAAATCTCTACTCCTCCCTGCCCTCCCCCTCACTGCTACTCTTCTTAAAACTGTTGTCACTGGAGTATTTAATATATTGTCTGTGAAGTTTGTGGTTTGCTGAGACTGTGCCCTCAGATCTCTCATAGTTCTGGCCTGTGGTCTTGAATGGTCTGTATTTTTAAAAGTTATTTTTGTAGGCCTAGTGAGCATTGGCCTTTTTCAAAACTCTGGTCTGAAAACCCTTATTTGTCAATACCAACTGATACGTGCTTAAAACACTTACCTTACTCTCAATGAGCACTCTGGGGTTACAGCATGGCAGTCCTTTGATTTCAAGAAGTTTATTGGTTAATTGAGGAAACAAAACTAGTCAGACAAGGTAATTAGCCTCCATTTTATCACAGGATGTGATCATGGGAGAAAGTACTTTGTCAAGACTAAATGAGGGCCGGGCACGGTGGCTCATGCCTGTAAGCCCAGAATTTTGGGAGGCTGAGGTGGGCTGGTCACCTGAGGTCAGGAGTTCCAAGACCAGCCTGGCCAACATGGCGAAACCTGGTCCCTACTAAAAATACAAAAATTAGCCGGGCGTGGTGGCATGTGTGTGTAGTCCCAGCTACTCAGGAGGCTGAGGCAGGAATTCACTTGAACCCAGAAGGCAGAGATGACAGTTAGCTGAGATCTCGCCACTGCCCTCCAGCCTGGGCGACAGAGTGAGACTCCATCTCAAAAAAAAAAAACTAAATGAGAAGGTGAGGGAGGTGGGTGGTATGGGTAATAAGAGCCGGGGTGTCATGAAAGTGAGACTTCCTGATGAAGGTGGACCCTCAGCTGGGTCATGCCATAAGATGACGATTTTATTGTGCCCAGAGGAGGGAAAAAATTGGTTTCTTAGCTAAGGGAACATCACAGGCAGAAGCCCAGAGACAGAGAATTGTCTGATGAGAGAAGACAGTGTTCAGAGATAGGACACAGAATGAGTAGGCAGCTAGAAAGGGTTCAGGGCCTGAAAAGCCAGGCAGAGGGATTTAGATGGATATGAGAAGAAATAGAATGCTGAATAGGCTTTCCAGCAGCAGGGATGGTGGTTATGTGAGGTTTCCAGAACTTAGGGGGGTACCAGGGAAGTGAGTGGGAATCATCTGATGTTCTGGAGCTCCTCTGGTGCCTCCCAATGTAGCAGTAGGGAAGGCACAGCTATGAGAAGGTGTCATGTTCAGCAGATAGACCTTTCCTTAAAGGGGAACTCACGTGACATGAACTTAAATGTAACTAAAAGAGTTCACTTGTTGCTTTCTCCTGTCTACCATCAGCATTTGTAGAATTCCTTTCAGGGAACAGCTTAAAAACTAAGCCATTAATTGTTAATTTATTTATAGTTTTGGAACTTGGTAGTGATAAGTGGTTGTTTTTAGGATTCTAAGTAAAAGATCATTTTTAGTTTATAATTCTAGGTTTCTGTTTGGCTTGCATAAATGAATGTGAGAATGAATATTTTATTTAACAAAGCCCTAATATAAGTTTTACTAAGTAAAATAACATAGTGTATTTAACAGGATACTTTTGAAATTTCCAAATCTATAAATTAACCTAGTGACTTTAAGAAAAAAAATACAAGATTAAGAGAGCCTGTCCAGTTCATTACTAACATTATTAGCCAAATGGATAATTGAGAACTTGAATGAATGAAACTTTTCTGACCACTCAAAAAAACTTCTAGCACATATTGGGCAAGGAAATGAGACTGATAACTTGCCACCTCTGCAGGGGAATGATTTTTTTTTTTTTTTTTTTTATCTTTTGTTGTTTTTCAGAAGTTACAGTCCCACCCCACAGTCATGCTTTTTGCACTTATCGCACTGGAAAAGTTTGCACAGACAAGTAGGTATAGTGACTTCTTGCACTAATGATCTTCTGTATTGGTTGTTAAAAATTTTATTTTTCTTAGTTACTGGATGAGCCTACACTTTGAACCCCATCAGATGGGCATACATTCTGTTTTCATCTGGATAGACACGTTAAAGCCAATGAAGTATAACAGGGACAAAGGCAAGGATTTTCTCACCTAAGAATCAAAACTTGGTAACCATGATTACTCACTTTTTATAGCCAAAAATTTAGTGATGCAATTGCTAGTTTCTAGAAAAAAGTGTGGTGGCTCTTGCCCATAATCCCAGCACTTTGGGAGGCTAAGGCCAGAGGATTGCTTCAGGCCAGGAATTCGAGACCAGGGTGGGCAGCATAGCAAGACTCAATCTCTACAAAAAAATTTTTAAAAATCAGCCAGGCATGGTGGCATGCACCTATGTTCCTAGCTACTTGGGATGCTGAGGCGGGGGCGGGGATCACTTGAGCCCAGTAGTTCAAGGTTACAGTGAGCCATAGTTGTGCCACTGCACTCCAGCCTAGGCAACAGAGTGAGACCCTGTGACTAAAAAAAAGGAAAAGAAAATAGTCAAAGCTCTTTGGCTATGTTATCCCTAGAAATTTTAATTGAAGTCTAATCTAGTCTCCAATTCTTTAGTTGCCTCTTCCCCCTCCTTAGCAATACTAATTTGCTGAGCAAATCATTCTACCCTTTCATTGTTAATTCAAAGATTATGTCTTTCCAAACAGGTGAAAATAAATTGACTATTTCTGAATCCAGTATTAGTGACCGGCTTGTCACACTGGAGTCCTGGGCTAATGATCCTGATTATCTGAAACGTCAAGTTGGTTTCTGTGCCCAGTGGAGCTTAGACAATCTCTGTAAGTGGGAGTTGTCCTTTATTAAAATGTCTGTTTCCATTTCCAGACTCATTTCTTTCATAGGCTCACTGGTCTTTTGCAATGGTAAGTATGAGTCCTTACAAGGACCTCTACTGGCAGGTTGGATATATTCTAGCAGAAGTATCCTAGAGACCCTTTAGACAAGAATTACATGGTATGCTTCTAATTCCAGCATTTTCCTGTTCAAAAACCTTTACTGGCTCCCAGTTTCCTGCTGCATCAAAGCCCTTAATTATATGGCACTTGTCTGACCATCTCTTTCCAACACAAATCATCTCACGGTCCTACAAACAGGTCCTGATGATTCCTACCTCTGGACCTATTCCCCTCACTTGGAATTCCCTCTTTACTTCTCTCCCTTTCCCAACTTTGCTCTTCAAAACCCAAGTCATGTCTTACCTACATCATGAGAATTGTTCTTGATTTTTCTCTTTTCCTCCTCCAATGGCTGCTGGGACAAAACCTACTATAGTTTCTCTTATAGGTAGAATTTATCTGAAATGCTTGGGACTGAAAGTATTTCAGATTTCACATTTTTTCAGATTTTGGAGTATATGCAGATAACAGGTTAAGCATCCCTAATCAAAAAATCTGAACTCCTCCATTGAGCATTTCCTTTGAGCCTCATGTCTGCACTCAAAAATTATTGGATTTTGGAGCATTTTGGATTTTCAGATTAAGAGCGATCAACCTGTATACTTATGTACCCTCACTCCCCCATCCATGGTTAGTACTGTGCTAAAGCACAACTGGACATGTAAATCCACCCCCACTGTTACCCCAATATTGTGGGGAGGAGCTTCATGCACAGCCTGTGAAGTGCCAGTTAAAGAATAATTCTGAAAGAGTGCAATTTGGATTTTGTTCGTACAAAAGGATACTCTAGGGAATGGAAGCATAAATCTAGCAGTGCTGCCTTTCCTAGCATTTGTTTGATTGATCTTCAAATGGCAGTGCAGCAGCAAAGCTCTGGCTATGTCTCCTCACCTATTCTGCCATTTATGAGCACCTCTACTTCTTGACTAGGGTAGCACTAGCTTATTTGTTTGTTTATTTTTAATGTATGAAAAATCAGTGTGTTTTACCTTCCAGGAGGATTATTTTTAATGGATATATAGTAATACATATTTTTGGAGCACATGAGATATTTTGATACAGTCATACAATGAGTAATTACCACATCAGAGTAAATGGGATATCTGTCCCCTCAAGCATTTATCATTTATTTGTGTTACAAACATTCCAATTATACTCTTTTGGTTTTTTAAAATTTCTTTGTTTTGTACTTTTCTTTTAGTTATTTTTAAATGTACTATAAATTATTGTTGACTGTAGTCACCCTGTTATGCTGTCAAATACTAGGTGTTCTTCATTCTATCTAGCTATATTCCCATTAACCAACCCTATTTCTCCCTCACCCCCATTACCCGTCCCAGCCTCTGGTAACCATCCTTCTATTTTCTATCTTCATGAGTTCAGTTGTTTTTAGCTCCCACAAAAATTAGTGAGAACATGCGAAGTTTGTTGTTCTGTGCCTGACTTATTTCACTTAACATCATATCCTACAGTTCCATCCATGTTATTGTAAATGACAGGATCTCATTCTTTTTTGTGGCTGAACAGTACTCCATTATGTATATGTGCCACATTTTCTTTATTCATTTGTCACTCGATGGACACTTAAGTTGATTCCAAATCTTGGCTATTGTGAATAGTGCTGCAATAAACATGAGATTGCAGATATTTCTTTGATATACTAATTTCCTTTCTTTTTGGTATATACCTAGCAGCAGAATTGCTGGATCATATGGTAGTTCTGTTTTTAGTTTTTTGAGGAACCTCCATACTGTTCTCCATAGTGGCCGTACTGATTTACATTCCTACCACCAGCGTACAAGCGTTACCTTTTCTCCACATCCTCACCAGCATTCGTTGTTGCTTGTTTTTTAGATAAATGCCATTTTTACTGGGGTGAGATGATAGCTCATTGTAGTTTTGATTTGGATTTCTCTGATGATCAATAATGTTGAGTACCTTTTCATACATCTGTTTGCCATTTGTATGTCTTTTTTTTGAGAAATGTCTATTCGGATGTTTTGCCCACTTTTTAATCAGATTATTGGATATTTTCTTATTGAGTTATATGACCTCCTTATATATTCTGGTTATTAATCCTTTGTCAAATGGATAGTTTACAAATAGTTTCTCCCATTCTGTGGGATGTCTCTTTACTTCGTTGATCATTTCCTTTGCTGTAAGAAACTTTTTAGCTTAATATGATCCCATTTGTCCGTTTTTGCTTTGGTGCCTGTGCTTTTGGGGTATTCAAGAAATCTTTGCCCAGATCAGTGTCCTGGAGAGTTTCCCCAATGTTTTATTTTAGTAGCTTCATAGTTTGAGGTCTTAGATTTAAATCTTTAATCCATTTTTATTTGATTTTTGTAGACAATGAGAGATAGGGGTCTAGTTTTATTCTTTTGCTTATGGATATGTAGTTTTTCCAGCGCCATTTATTGAAGACACTGTCCTTTCTCCCAATGTACGTTCTTGGCACCTTTGTTGAAAATGAGTTCACTGTAGATGTATGGATTTATTTCTGGATTCTCTATTCTGTTCCATTGGTCCATGTGTCTGTTTTTATGCCAGTACCGTGCAGTTTTGGTTCCTATAACTCAGTAGTATAATTTGAAGTCAAGTAATGTGATTCCTCCAGTTTCACTTTTTTGCTCAGGGTCAGGTTTTTTGCTATTCTGGGTCTTTTGTAGTTCTGTATAAATTTTAGGATTATTTTTTACTATTTCTGTGAAGAATGTCATTGGTATTTTGATAGGGATTGCATGTAGTCTGTAGATTGCTTTGAGTAGTATAGACATTTTAACAATATTGAGTCTTCCAATCCATGAACATGGTATAACTTTGTGTCCTCTTTGATTTCTTGCGTTAGTGTTTTACACTTTTCATTGTAGAGATCTTTCACTTCTTTGATTAAGTTTATTCCTAGGTATCTTATTTTATTTATAGCTTTTGTAAATACAATTACTTTCTTGATTTCTTCTTCAGATTGTTTGCTATTGGCATATAGAAATGCTATTGATTTTTGTATGTTAATTTTATATCCTGCAACTTTACTGAATTTGCTTTTTAGTTCTAATAGTTTTTGGCGGATTTTTTTAGGTGTTCCTAAATATAAGATCATATTATCCACAAACATGGATAATTTGACTTCTTCCTTTCCATTTTGGATGCCCTTTATTTCTTTCTCTTGTCTGATTGCTATAGCTGGCACTAGCTTCTTCTTTTCTCCACAGCAGCCTGCCTTAGAAACATGAACACTCTTTCTTTTGCAGTTTTAAAAGAAGGTAGACAGCTGACCTATGAGAAAGTGAACTTGAGTAGCATTAGGGCCATGCTGAATAGCAATGATGTCAGCGAGTACCTGAAGATCTCACCTCATGGCTTAGAGGTAGGTAACGCTTCTACAGTTGGACCCTTTGGGGGATGAGAGGGTAATTATTTTAATGCTTGCATAGCCAGTTGTCTTAGGGTTAGTGCTTCCCTCTCTCCCTATATTTTGGAAGTGTTGCTGACTTCATGGGGAAGTCTTGATGAAAGAGCTGCTTATGAACAGAAGGTACCATAAGGCACTAGATGTGTCAGGATTAAAGAACTGTTTGAAGAATGGCTGCAAACAATTCTTTGATTCTGTATGTTGCCAAATGCCTTATATAGTTTGGTTTTGTACTTTTTGTCACTGAGGATAGACAGAGGAGGAAGCAATAGTCCACCAGAAGCTTTAATAAGGAAAAATACACTCAACCTTCCCAGTAGTCAGTTATCTTTGGTGGTCTTCAGGCCCTCATGGTTGATTGTCACATTTTTTGGTTTTGTCAGGCTCGCTGTGATGCCTCCTCTTTTGAAAGTGTGCGTTGCACCTTTTGTGTGGATGCTGGGGTATGGTACTATGAAGTAACAGTAGTCACTTCTGGCGTCATGCAGATTGGCTGGGCCACTCGAGACAGCAAATTCCTCAATCATGTGAGTACCCTAGAGAACTGTGAAAATGGGGGGCAGTGGCAGTTTGCTTTCTCCCCCTAGTTGGTGGGTGGAAAATATTTATTTTTCAAATAGATTTGCTCAATAATCTTTTCTTGGGCAGAGCCACATGGTACCAGGTCCCTAACAATGATCTACTAAACTGATAGAGAAATAGGAAAACAAGTGAAATTGTCCCTTGGCCTTTGATTTTTCTTGAATCTTAAGTTCACGCTAATTTTTCACCTAGAGGCTGGATGTGTCCTTTGTCTTTGTAGGCTCTGCTTCCACCCCAACCACATATTTGGCTCATTTCTTATACAGGAAGTAGTGCTGATTATTACCTTGAGTTGAAGCTCCAAGGGCTTTGTAGGGATTCTTTCCCTTTCAAAAAATAGTGTTGGCTTGACTTCTTTCACTTGACTTTTACCTGGTAATTAGTTGGCACATTTTTCTCAATATTTATTTAGTTATTTATCTTTTGTTATAGAAAGCTATAATATAAAAGGGAAACTTAAATCCTAGAGTAAGTAGCATTGAAGGTGTTGGAGTTCCTCCCTTTCCTACAGATGTATGATTTCTTGCCACTTTATACTCTTCTAACACCCAGACCAATTGGCTTTCTTCTGATGGTCAAATTATAAGCTGTTTGGAATTAATCCAGTTTTGATCAGGAATATTTTGTTTTCATATGGTTTCTACCATTTGAGGTGGGAAAAGCCCCTTGGATTATTTTGTTAATGTAAATAATAGCCCCCTCTCCAATATGTAAGATCCTGGAATGGGTTTTAGAAGTGATCCAACAAAATCAAGCTAAACTTGCCGGCCGTAAGCATGGTGAGGTTTTCTGGTTTTCTGCTTTGCTTTTAGAGACAGGTCTCACTGTGTTGCTCAGGCTGGCCTCTAACTCCTGGGCTCAAGCCATCCTCTTACCTCAGCCTCCCGAATAGCTGAGACTACAGGCACATCCCATGGTGACCTACTTATAAGCATAGTTTTTAAAGGCCTATTTCAGCAAGGCTGTATTTCACCCTGGAATTGTTGATGGTGTGTTATTAAAACTCCTAGGCTGGAGAGAAGACAAATTGGAGGAAAAGGGCCAGTGGAGAGGTCAGGTCTGTACTCCTGTCTGGGGTGGAGAACTAGACCCCAGTCTGCCAATCATCTGATTCCCACAATAGCTTTTACTGTTGCAATTTCCATTTCACAGATGAGAAAACTGAGACAGAGTAGGAAGAAACTCATAACAGAATTCAGTGGCCTTCCTATTCTACAACAGTTGTTTTCTTTGTATTCAAAAATGGGGAAAATCTCAGAGAATTAGCTAGTTTCCTCATTTGGAAGTGAAAAATTGTTCTAGAACTAGAAGTAATAGGGGATTCTTCCAGGGAGGAAGCTTTGATATAAAATTTGCCTCTCCTGATTTGGCAGCAAACACACTACAGATCTAGGTCTGACACTGCATGTTACAAGTGTGTTTTTTTAATGACCAGTGAAGCTGGATCATTTCATCTGCTCGATGAAACTATAATTTTTGCCATGTAGTTGCAGACCTTTGGCTTGTCAAGTTAAAGACTTAAATACTGTTTTTTTTTTATCCTCCAGATCACTTGACAGGCTATTGGTTTCTTTAAAAACAAACATTCTTCCCTGATCCAAGCATTAGTTGATTCCCTGTTAGAAAATGATAAAGTCTGGCATGATGTCTTTTCCCAAATACAGGATTTTAATGATGCTGCCATATATAAAACTTTGCTTTAAATGTACATTGTTCTGGTGATTCTGAATCTTTTTGCCTATTCAGACAGGGTGTGATTCTATGAAGTAAGTCATTCCTAGGATACCCCCAGTTTTAAAAGATTCCGGGTCTCTCCATAGTGCCTCTTACTTGAACTCTTGCTGCTTAGATTTCCATTTTAAAAGGCTGGCCACTGGGCTCAATGTTAGGTCATTAAAATAAGCTTAAGGATAGTTCTGTTCAGGTAACCTACAGAACAATTTGTCTTGTTGTATTGTATATTTTTATGGAGGCTTAGGAGGAGCAACTCTCCAAGGGTGTACTCTGATTTATCTAAAATATCTTTTGCCTTTTGGCCAGGCACGGTGGCTCACCCCTGTAATCCCAGCACTTTGGGAGGCTGAGGTGGGTGGATCACTTAAGTCAGGAGTTTGACTGGCCAACATGGTGAAACCCCGTCTCTACTGAAAATAAAAAATTAGCTGGGCGTGGTGGTGGCCGCCTGTAATCCCAGCTACTCGGGAGGCTGAGGCAGGAGAATCGCTGGAACATGGGAGGCAGAGGTTGCAGTGAGCCCCGATAGTGCCACTGCACTCTAGCTTGGGCAATAGAGTGAGACTCTGTCTCAAAAATACATAAATAAATAAATATCTTTTGCTTTTTCGTGAGCATCTGTCATGTGGTAAGTCTTTCACATATTCATCTTTAATCTTTTTGAGAGTTTGGAAAGGTATTATCCTGCCATTTAAAGATGAGGAAAATCAAGTTCAGAGAAATTAAGAAACTTGCCCAAAGCCATCTAGTCTCCAGCTGCTAGAGATTTCAGGTCGGGATAGCCCATGCTCCTTCCCCTGTTGAAGCATCTGCCTTGGAGAAAATGACTCTGGCTATCACAGACAGAAAAGGAATGACTTAGAAGCCTTTCCGGGGCCTGCAGATTGTGGAGAAATTTTGGAACTAGACAGGCTCCAAGGCTGTCAGGGCCAAGAAACAGGAAGTACAATAGCCGGTATTTTAGGGGAATGATCTGGCCAGCATGCAGCCAACATTGCTGCTGGAAATCAATCCTAACTATCCCTCTTCTGTTTGGGGTCACTTGCACCATACTGAGTGTTTGATGGGAAGGTCCAGCTGGCCAAGCTTAGGTCATATCTTACCTTTCCACTTCCAAAGGAGGAGGCAGAACACTGTCTTCATACATTTCCCGTAACAGGAAGCGGTTGGGATGCCCTACAGCAGGAAAAAGGACAGTGTCCACCACATGGGAAAGAGACTCAAACTATTCCTTGAATGACAAGCTGTGGATAAACTTTCTTTTGTTTGTATTTGGTAATGTTTCCATTGCTAAAATATGCATGACCAAAAAACAGGTAGTTCAAAATAAATACCAAGCTAGCCACTCTATTCTCTCATTTATCTGTCCTAGCCAATGGAAACCAAGATTAATCCTGCTGGGAACATTTTGAGCTGAGAGAAGGTGTAGGACATCTAGGTTGTTCTCTGAGATGTAAGCTTAAGAGATTTTTAAAGTGCATCTCTGCTAGGCAGAGGCATCTTCTCCTTAAATCTGTAGATGCTGCTCTGTAGTTAAAGTTATTAGAGTCCCTTCTTTGTGCTACAGTGCCACTCTGTTGTGGAACTTACCCAGTCATCAAAGACATTGCATGGTAAAGAATGTGTAATGAGTCTGCTCTTTACCAACTCATGGTGGCTTGCTTCTAGGAATTTCTTTCAAGTGTTCTGTCAAGGACTTCTCAGGACATTAGAAGGTGAAGATAGAAAAGAATTGCTTGCTGTTTACTTATGCCCCAGTGCCTACATTTTAGTGGTTTTTAAGTTTTTTACTTACTGACTTGTTCAGCCTTTGAAAGGGGTGGCAAGGCATTCTTTCTAGCAAGTGGTGAATTTATTTTGTTTTGTTTTGAGACAGAGTCTCGCTCTGTCACCCAGGCCAGGGTGCAGTGGCACGTGATCTCTGCGCACTGCAACCTCTGCCTCCCAGGTTCAGGTGATTCTTGTGCCTCCGCCACCAGAGTAACTGGGATTATAGGTGTGCGCCACCACACCTGGATAATTTTTTTATTTTTAGTAGAAACAGGGTTTTACCATGTTGGCCAGGCTGGTCTCAAATGCCTGGCCTCAGGTGATCTGCCCCCCAAAGTGTTGAAATTACAGGCATGAGCCACTGCTCCTGGCAGCCTTGGGTGGTGAATTTCTAAGGCAATTAGATGCAAGCTCATTTAACTCTTGAATAGTCTGAATAGTGAATATCAATAGCTATTTCAGAAGAGTCACTTTGGAGAGCATTCATCCAAATTCAGTATGTTGTAATCCAAAAATCCAGTACAAAATCGTTGTTGCATTCCTCAGAACTTTTTTTCCAATCTATCTCCTCGCTGTATTGTTTGCCCCATAGAAGAAGCAGGCCATCAGGACCTGATCTTACTTGGATTTGGCCGTTTTCAATTTCTTTCTCTAGTAAAACTTTTCACCATTGTTCCTTAAAGATAGCAGTTGTCTGATTTGCATGCTTCTTCTATTTTTTTATAAGCACTCAAAATAATTTCTTAAGATCTCAGCCACCCTTTTATTTTAACAGTTCTGTGAAATAATTGAAAGGCAGTAAGTAATAAAAGAAGAAACTGCCAGGCACGGTGGCTCACGCCTGTAATCCCAGCACTTTGGGAGGCCGAGGCAGGCAGATCACCTGAGGTCTAGAGTTCGAGACCAGCCTGACCAACATGGAGAAACCCCGTCCCTACTAAAAATACAAAATTAGCTGGGCCTGGTGGCGCATGCCTGTAATCCCAGCTACTCAGGAGGCTGAGGCAGGAGAATCGCTTGAACCCGGGAGGCAGAGGTTGTGGTGAGCCAAGATTGCGCCATTGCACTCCAGCCTAGGCAACAAGAGTGAAACTCCATCTCAAAGAAAAAAAAGAAGAAACTGCCAAGGACCTGTACAATCCTCAAATCAAGCTGATCTCAGAATAGCTTTTAGCTGAGTGTCCACTATAACCTTTCTCTTATCTCCAGTTTTGAAATCTCTGAATATTTGGGTATTTTGAAGTCTGCTACATGCAAGAAAGGTGTTTGCCTGATCTGATCTTGTTACTGGCAAGGGTCTGGATCCAGATCCCAAGAGAGGATTTTTGGACCTCGCGCAAGGAAGAATTTGGGGCGAGTCCATAGAATAAAGTGAAAACAAGTTTATTAAAGAAACAGAAGTAACTTAGTAAGTTATTTCTCGATTATATGCTAAACAGGGGTGGATTATTCGTGAGTTTTCTGGGAAAGGGACAGGCAATTCCTGGAACCAAGGGTTCCTCTCCTTTTTAGACTATATAGGGTAACTTCCAAACTGCCATGACAGTTAGAGTGTCCTTTAGCATGCTAATGCATTGTAATTAGCATATAATGAACAGTGAAGATGACCAACTGGTCACTTTTGTTGCCATCTTGGTTTTGGTGGGTTTTGGCCGGCTTCTGGCTGGCTTCTTTATTGCATCCTGTTTTATCAGCAGGGTCTTTGTGACCTGTATCTTGTGCTGACCTCCTATCTCATCCTGTGACTAAGAATGCCTAACCTCTTGGGAATGCAGCTGAGCAACCCAGCAAGTCTAAGCCTCATTTTACCCTGCCCCTGTTCAAGATGGAGTCTATCTGGTTTGAATGCCTCTGACAATCTTGTGCTGATATACAAGTGTACTGACTGATCTTGGAATCAGAAGAATTTAGGTTCAAACCTGGCTCTGTTTCTTGGGCAAGTAATACGTGCTTGGGCAAGCTGGTTGACCTCTCTGAGCCTTTGTTTCCTCTTAAAATGGAGTCTGATGCCACCAGCCTCATGATAGTGAGAATTAAATGAACTAACAAATGTGAAAGTGCCTGAACAAAGGAGGCACTGGGAAAATATTTGTTGGTGAAGTCATTATCTATTCACTTGGAACCAGCCCTCTAAGTCATAATTTTAGTATTTTCAAAAAACCATGAGCTCTCTCTTCATCCAGAAAGCTTAGAATCCAAGCTATTAGGTCAGTGGTCGTAAAAGATACACTCTCTCTTCCCAGGTCAGAGTAGGCAGACTTGCTAATCTTCTGGGCCTTGTCTCTCTCCAGGAAGGCTATGGCATTGGGGATGATGAATACTCCTGTGCGTATGATGGCTGCCGGCAGCTGATTTGGTACAATGCCAGAAGTAAGCCTCACATACACCCATGCTGGAAAGAAGGTATTCATTCCCTCCATTATAAATTTATCAAGTGGGTTAAGACATCTGGTTATTATGAGGCATTTATTACATTAAGCCTTAAAATGTCTTAGAAGATGATCAAATGTGAAAAGGAATATTAACTTTTGTGTCACTGCCAAGGATATAAATGGTATTCCTCTGATAAATTTACCTCTGGTGGAGTCCTTCCTGTAGCAAAAACATTTCAGAAAATAAATTTTTTACATTTGTCAGAAAATGATGCTCAAGATTAGTATGAATTCTATTTTCCTCTTTGGATCTGTTTTGAATTAAAGCAGCCATGGCAATATCAGGGACACTGGAATTGTAATGCCACTAAAATGAGGATTTTTCAGGGACAAGATGGCTACGGAACAGGTCCTATCCAGTGGCCACACTCTAAGGAAGTAGGATCATATGGCAGAGGATATAATCTCTGGAAGGATTTGATTCCTAGCATCAGAACTAGATAGAGGATATAACCCAACTCTTTCTCCAAGCATCCCTCTCTCATTTTGCTACCCCAATCAGCATTATGGATATAAACTGAATTTTTAGGCAAGCTAAGAAAGCAGAAATTTAGGCTGAGGCAGGTGGATTGCTTGAAGTCAGGAGTTCAAGACCAGCCTGGCCAACATGGTGAAACCTCATCTCTACTAAAATACAAAAATTAACCAGGTGTGATGGCACCCACCTGTGGTCCCGGCTACTTGGGAGGCTGAGGCAGGAGAATCACTTGAACCCAGGAGGCAGAGGTTGCAGTGAGCCGAGATTGCACCACTGCACTCCAGCCTGAGCAACAAAGTAAGACTCCATCTCAAAAAAAGAAAAAAAAGGAAAGAAAGCAGGAATTTGCCCACCCCCATGTGGAAACAGCTCCACTTGATTAAATTGCTGGTGTGGGAAAAAAAAATTAGAAAAGCCAACAGGAACACTCATTTTAATGGCTTGCAGGTTCTTGAAGGAACGTAAAACTTCTTCATTTAACGGAGCATATGATAAAGGCACTGTTTTCAAAAACTAGCTTGTTTTTTAATAAGAATTTTTTAAAGGATTATTCGAGTCATATGTTTGTTATAAAAATTTGAAAAATAGAAAAAGAAAAAAATGAATAGGCTGGGCACAGTGGCTCATGCCTGTAATCCCAGCACTTTGGGAGGCCGAGGCGGGCAGATCACGAGGTCAGGAGATCGAGACCATCCTGGCTAACACAGTGAAACCCCATCTCTACTAAAAATACAAAAAAATTAGCCGGGCACAGTGGCGGGCGCCTGTAGTCCCAGCTACTTGGGAGGCTGAGGCAGGAGAATGGCGTGAACCTGGGAGGCGGAGCTTGCAATGAGCCGAGATCGCGCCACTGAACTCTGGCCTGGGTGAAAGAGCAAGACTCCATCTCAAAAAAAAAAAAAAGAAAAGAAAAAAGAAAAAAATGAATAAACTAAAAATCTCCTGTAATTTCTCGAGATTTTTTAAAAACACTTAAATTTTATATACATATATTTTTGTTGTTGTTATACTTAATACCTTGAACAGCTTTCCAGTTTATTAAATAACATTACTTTTTATTGTTGTTGTTTTTGAGACAGGGTTTCATCTATCGATAGCCCAGGCTTGCGTGCAGTGGTGTGATCACAGCTCATACAGCCTTGACCTCCTAGGTACAATCCATCCTCCCACCTCAGCCTCTCCAGTAGCTGGGACTACAGGGACACACCACCACACCCGGCTAATTTTAGTATTTTTTTGGTAGAGATGGGATTTTGCCATGTTGCCCAGGCTAGTCTCAAGCTTCTGGGCTCAAGTGATCCACCCAACTCTGGCCTCCCAAAGTGTTGGGATTATAGGCCTGAGCCCCCATGGCCCAGCCAATAACATTACTTTTAATGGCTTCTCAATATTCCATTATACAATTGTACTATGATATACTAATTAATGCCTCATTGTTGGACACTGATATTTTTGCCTTTTAAAATTATCATTATAGACCATTCTGGATTTTCTCAAGACAAAACCCTTAGAAGTGAAACTTCTCTGGCAAGGGGGATATAGAATTTCAAAGCTGTTGCTATATATTGCCAGATTTTCCTCCACCAGCATTGAGTGTCCATTTTTCTTGTCATTGCTGTGTAATTTCATTTGTTTATCTTTGACAAACAAATTTGTTTATCTCATCTTTCAAAACCAAAATTGGGCCAGACGTGGTGGCTCATACTTTTAATCCCAGCACTTTTGGAGGTCAAAGTGTGAGGAGCCTTTGAGAGGATCACTTGGGGCCAGGAGTCTGAGATTAGCCTGGACAACATAATGAGACCCCCCATCTCTACAAAAAAATTTTAAAAATTTGCCAGGTGTGGTGGCACGTGCCTGTAGTCCTAGTTACTCAGGAAGCTGAAGCAGGAGGATCACTTGAGCCCAGGAGTTTGAGGCTGTAGTGAGCTAGGATTGTACCACTGCAGTCCACCCTGGTAATGGAGCAAGACCCTGTCTTAACAACAAAAACAACAAAACCAAAAACTGAAACCTTAGAGTTTTACTTTGTCTGATAAGTGAAGATAAATGCTTTTTTTTTTTTTCTTGAGATGCAGTGTCACTCTGTCGCCCAGGCTGGAGTGCAGTGGCGCGATCTCAGCTCACTGCAACCTCCACGTCCAGGGTTCAAGCGATTTTCCTGCCTCAGCCTCCCGAGTAGCTGGGATTACAGGCACCCGCAATTAACACCCGGGTAATTTTTGTATTTTTAGTAGAGATGGGGTTTCACCATGTTGGCTGGGCTGGTCTCAAACTGACCTCAGATGATCTGCCCGCCTTGGCCTCCCAAAGTGCTGGGATTATAGGCATGAACCACCATGCCCTGCCTTTTTTTTTTTTTTTTTTTTTTGGAGACAGAGTCTTGCCCTGTCGCCCAGGCTGGAGTGCAATGGCGTGATGTCGTCTCACTGCAACCTCTGCCTCCCGGATTCAAGTGATTCTCCTGCTTCAGCCTCCCGAGTAGCTGGGATGACAGGTGCCCGCCACCACACCCAGCTAATTTTTGTATTTTTAGTAGAGATGGGGTTTCACCATGTTGGCCAGGCTGGTCTTCAAACTCCTGACCTCAGGTGATCTGCCCACCTTGGCCTCCCAAAGTGCTGGGATTACAGGTGTGAGCCACCTCGCCCAGCCTGCCTTGCCTTTTTTTTAAAGAAAGGCATATTTTGGGGTAGTTATCTAGGGAGTTATAAATCTCACCAGAGAGGCAAGTAACCACATGATTTCTTGATCTTACCATATTTCATTGAGCCCAAAATGCACATTTTTCCCCACATTTTAACATCTTTGAAATTGGGATGCATCTTAAGATTGGCTTGTCATAATTTAATTGGCAGTATTTTTTTCTTATTGTTACATTAAAATATTGGTGTATAGGGGTCAGATCAGTTACAGAAGAAACAAAAATGAACATGTTGAATGCATAGCTAAAGATGCAGACTTAATACAGTGCCATTGAAACACTTGAGATGCTTAGCAAAGAATTCTGGTAGTACACATCATTATCCTAACAGTGTTTCTCTTTATCCTCTAGGAGACACAGTAGGATTTCTGTTAGACTTGAATGAAAAGCAAATGATCTTCTTTTTAAATGGCAACCAGCTGCCTCCTGAAAAGCAAGTCTTTTCATCTACTGTGTAAGTAGCTTTTCTCAGTCAAAAATTTGAGTAGATGCACGGAATGCCCTTTTCTCTAGGGAAAAAAGTCTTTGTCCATTTATATATGCAATTGTGATGAGAAATCGATTAATTTCAAGTGATTGGGAACCCATTTGATCAGACCTAAAACTATCCCAAAATTTGATACAGGAAGATAAGGCAGAATATTCTCTGGTCACAGACCTGTGTGGGTTATAAACACAATCTGTCACTCTTCCTTTCTGCCAGGGTAGGATTGACTCACCCTGTCTTTCTGAAAACTGTTCTATTAACTCTATTTTGATTTTTATTAATTCTGTTGGCCTCTGTACTCATTTTATTTGTAGATCTGGATTTTTTGCTGCAGCTAGTTTCATGTCATATCAACAATGTGAGTTCAATTTTGGAGCAAAACCATTCAAATACCCACCATCTATGAAATTTAGCACTTTTAATGACTACGCCTTCCTAACAGCTGAAGAAAAAATCATTTTGCCAAGGTAAGGAATCTGCCCAGGCTATCTCCAGACTTTCACATGAATCTTATGAGAAGTTAAACAATTTATAATCAACTTTAAAAGAATATAACAAATTTTGAAAACCTGAGTAAAATGGATGACTCTTCAGGAAATATAAATTTCTGAGACAGATCCCAGAAGAAATATACACAAACCAATTATTGTATCTATCTGTCCCCAGAAAGCACCAGACCCAGGTGGTTTCACAGGGGGTCTCTACCAAATCTTTAGGTAACAGATAACCTTATTGTTATTTAAAATATTACCAAACCCAGAAAGACGGAACACTTTCAAATTTTTTTTGTGAGATAAACAAGATTGGTATAAAAATCAGAAAAATATGACACACGTACACACAAACTGCAAACTAACTTCACTTGAATGTCAATGTCAAAATCCTAAATATTAGGAAATCTAGTGCACCTTTTAATAGACTCGGCTTTATTGAAACAGACTTTTTATGTGGTTTCAACTGTGTAGCAAAGATGACAACACTGTTCCACAACCATCAGTGAATACCATCTTGCATAAAATTTCACAGCCCTTATTTGACAAAAACTGTGATTGGCATTAATTTATCAGATGAATGCCTGCTTTGCTTCCTTGTGAGATGAATGTAGTCTATTCCTTAGGCTGGGGAAAGACTCCAGCTGCTTCCTGTTAATTACTTCAAGTTGAAGCTTGTTTCACAATGTGAGCTAAAGTTTATCATTTTAAACAGAGCAGCTGCCTGTTTAAAGGGTATTCCTGTTACTAAGACCACATATCTTATATCAGTAAGAGAGTCTCTCTCAGCAGCCAAGGCCAGCATACTGGCCATGACATAGCTAATGTCGGACTGTTACGCCCCTGAAGGTATCTGTAACATAATCCTAGCTCTAGTTTTGGCTCAAAAAGCAGATCTGCAAGCAGTGCTCTGGGCTGTGCTTCACCTTGGACTCACTGTCTCAGTGGTTCAGTAGTTTCCAGATGAACTAGAAAATGGGACGATGATGGTAGCATTGTCTGCAGATGGTAGCATTGGCAGCAAAGCCTCAGTAATAGCCCAAGAACATAAGGGTTGCATATGTTCCCGCTCAGGGTTCTGAGGTTAATTCCTAGAACTTTTCATTCAGGCTCATCCTTGGTGCCTGACAGAGATTCTGAACTTTAAATTCCTCTTGGCCAAAGTCTGAGGGGACACCTCTCCCTTATCTATCATACCCCATTCTTTTTCATCTAGCCTGCCTTTTCCTTGGATGAGGCCTACAAATAAGTCTTCTCACATATACCCTAAAAGGGACAATTGATCCATCTAAGTTCCCATGGGGACGGGACATAGTTAAAATGCTTCAGCATTTAGTTAACTGCTCCTGCAGAATTAAACCTTCCCAAACCCAGATGGCAATGGGCATCAACTGTCAGAAAGTCTCATTTTACAGGCAGCTTATACATACTGTCTTGGTAACCATGTATATAAATTTGGTACCCAAAGATCGTCTTGTCTTGAATAAGAATAGCTGAATTCCAAGCTAGGTCAATCCTGTGCTGTCTCTAGACTGTTTTCTCTGATAGTAACAAGAAGATAGAGTTGTCAGGAGCCTAATTGAGTGGCCACCTTAGTGCCAACCTCCTTCTTGCACCTTGCTGCCCTTAACATTCCAGTTGTGCTTAATTATAAATTGTGGCATTAAGTATGAACTTAAGACCATTTTCTGTGCCATTAATATTTTCATCCTGTGTTCCAAAAATGTATATTCAGTGATACTTTATATTCACTGGAATATTACTCCTTTCTGGCATCAGGGTAGGAGATCATGGCCCTGTTACTACTAACTGGGATTTTGTAAATTGTTCTGTGTTGTATATACTCTCTGTTTGTAATTCTTCCATTCATTCTTTTTTTTCTTTAACCTTTTTATTATGGAAAATTTCAATTACACACAGAAGAAAAAAACAATAGTACAGTGAAGCACCACATACCCACTCTCAGCTACAAGTCATCCACTCACAGCCACTGCTTCTCCTACAGTCTTCTCTCATCTCTGTTTTTTTATTTTTATTTTTTATTTTTTGAGACAGAGTCTCACTCTGTTGCCCAGGAGTGTGGTGGCACAATCTCAGGTCATTGCAGCCTCCATCTCCCAGGCTCAGGCGATCCTCCCACCTCAGCCTCCCGAGTAGCTGGGACTACAGGCATGCCAACACACCCAGCTAATTTTTGTATTATTTGTAGAGACTGGGTTTCGCCATGTTGCCCATGCTGGTCTCGAACTCTTGGGTTCAAGCCATCTGCCTGCCTCGGCCTCCCAAAGTGCTGGGATTATAGGCATGAGCCACTGTGCCTGGCCCCTCATCTGTAAATAACTCCTTTATCATCCCAGTTTCCCTGGTCATAACCGTAGAGTATCCCTGACACCTTACTTTCTGCTATTTCCACATTCAATCTCTCAGCAAATCCAGTAGGCTGTGCCTTCAGAATATATCCAAAATCCCACTACTCATCACCGTCACTGCTGCTACCATGGTCCAGGCCTCCACCATTTCCTACCTATATTATTTTTGTCTTGCCTTCTACCTTGTTCCTCCCCAGACCCCCTTCAGTCTATTCAACACAGCCTCCAGAATGATTTGTTACAACGTAAGTCAGATCACACACTTCTCTGCTCAAAAGACGCCAGTGGGTGGCTTCCTGTTCACTGAAGGGAAAAGCCAAAACCTTTCCGGTGACCTCCCAGGCCCTGTACAATTTGTCCTCTCCCTTCCCTGTGTTACTTTTCTGACCTATTTCCTACCCTCTCCCATTTTCTCATGCTCCTTCAGCCACCCTGGCCTCCTTGCTGCTCCTGAAACACACCAGGCACTTCAGGGCACTTGCTGTTCCTGCTACCTGAAACAGTTTCTCCAAACAACCACAAAACTCATTTCCTCACTCCCTTTACCTCTTTACTTAAATATTACCTTAGTGAGACCTTTCCTGGCTGCCATATTTAAAATTGTTTTAATAACACGCCACCTCTGATGTGTACACTCTTTGTCCTTCCCATTTTCTCTTTTCTTCATAGTATTTATCAGCATTTAGCACTGTATTTTACTTATCTTGTTTATTTCTGTCTTCCCCTACTGGAGCATAAGCTCTCCAAAGGCAGGGATAATTTTTTAGTCCTCTGTTCACTGCTGAATCTCTAGGGCTTGGAACAGTGTCTGGCACACAGTAAGCCCATAAGTGAACTGAATACATGCTTCATGCTTCCCTTGCCCATCTATTAGGGCTGTACCTTCAGCAGAACAGTTTTGCCTGTCTGCTTCCATTCCATGCTGAGTGAAAGTATAATGGAAGGGTTCTAACTTGAGGTGTTTGGACTTGCAGGGAGTCTAAAATGGACTGTTATAAACCCCTTGAAATTGTATAAAAACTTGTATATGTGTGTTTTTCTTGAGAAAGGCTCTATGCTTGTGAGCAGACTCTCACATAGGTGACTTAAAAGGCTGAAATTTGCTGGTAACATAAAAAGAGCGCTGGACTTAGAACTAAAGGATTTGAATTTGATTCCTGACTGCATACCTTATACAAGTCATTTCCTTGAACTTTGTCTGTAAAATGGGAATGGTTATACCTCCTTCATTCCCTACTTTAGAAAACGATTGTAGGATTGAAAGGAGATGGCATGTATGAAAACCTTACTGAACAAAGTTTAAGGAATATATCTCACAGGTGCAGAGCATTTTCAAAACATTTCATATGCATCACTGCTAACAGGCCCCCTGCTGACAAAATGTATTTCAAATTGCTTTTTCTACTCAGGCACAGGCGTCTTGCTCTGTTGAAGCAAGTCAGTATCCGAGAAAACTGCTGTTCCCTTTGTTGTGATGAGGTAGCAGACACACAATTGAAGCCATGTGGACACAGGTAAGAGGATTTGTTGGGTTGTTTCCTCTTTTGTACTTTATATTAGGCAAAGTTTCATACTGTTCTTGAATTGCTAGTTCCATGGCTGTTCGTCAAGGTTTATTGTATCTAAAGCAGGCCGAATGAGGAACTAGAGTTTAAGTAGAACCTGGCTGTCTTCCACAAAGTACCTGAAATAGAAGCTGCTGCTTGATGTGGAAGGCTTCTTTTTGTTTTGTTTACTTAGTACTGTATTTTTGATACAGTTTTGGCTTCACAAAATGTAACAGGTTTAATGCTATTTATGAGCTTCCTGGGCACTCTTTTAGTTTTAGAGCTTCCTCATTTACTTCTTATTTACAGTCAACCATTGAGAAGTTAGCAGCCTCCATGTCATCTTACTAAATTTCAGTTGTATGAGATGAACTCAGAGGGCAGCTTGGACCCTATAGAACAGAGTGAGCATCAGCAAGAGAAGCAAGTAAGATGGTCCCCAGGAAGGCTAGCCCAACTAAGTTTAGAAAGGAGAAGAGCAGTTGGGCAATGTGGCGTCCTGGCCAGTCAATGTGTGCCGATTGTTTATGAGCAACACTCAAGCTGATGTTACAAGCCAGCTACCTGTAATTCATCATATCCCATACCCTGCCTTGGTCTTATTTTTGACATAGCTTTAGTCACGTGGCTCTACGGGGGTCCAGAGCCTAGAGTGATGGACCCAGTTTGTCATCCCCAGGAATGACTCAGCCTGGGCCCCTGACTCTGCCTCTCTACGTTTGTTGTCTTTTGAAACGGATTATCTAATTGGCTGTGCCCTTAAGGGAAGTAGAGTGTATCTCATTTCACTCTTAGCTATACCAGCCTCTCTTCTGAAAGAAAGGCACCGTGATTCCAGCTGTGATTGATCCTCCCTATTACTTCTACAGCCCAGAATTTCTCAGTTTGAGCATATTTGGAGGTTTTAGTTATCAGGGCCTCACAGACAGATGCAGAGTTTAAAGGTTGGATATCTTCATGCCCTTTTTGATCTTTGTTTCTGTAAGAATGTTAAAATCTCAAACAGCAGGATCTGGTCTTAATCAGCTTTGAGCTCTCTGGCTCTGCAGTCTTGCACATAATACAAGGGGTCATTTATGAGTGCTGAAATATAAAACTTTAGAACTAGGTATCTTAAGTATCATAGTCTCCATAGTAGATATATATCCAAAATAGAGTTGGAAGAGGACATTAAAAGAATTATAAGAAAATTTAGCTAAACTTTGAGCAGCAACAATTTTAAAAGGGATATAGGGACAAAGAAAGGAAACCTGGATAAAATGAATTACAAGAATCAATCCCCAGAGGAGACTGAAAATCTAAGCATTCCTATTACCATAAAAAGAAGTTGAAATCGTTATCAAAGCTACCTTTGTCTTCTCTTCCACAAGTACTAAGGCTAGTTTCACAGGTGAACTCTTTACAACTTTCAGGGAATAGGTAGTCCAATTCTATTTAAACTTGGCCAAACCACAGAGAAAGTAGGAAAACCACAATGTTATTTTTAGTAATCATACCAAAAGCTGATAAAACTCATAAAAAGAAAAAACTATTTTTTATTTATGAATATAAATCTAAAACTCCCAAATAAAATATTAGAAAGTAAGACCCAGCAACACAACTGGCAGGGGGAGTTATCTTAGGAATGCAAGGATGGTACAATATAGAAATCTTAGGCTGGGTGCGGTGGCTCACACCTGTTTAATCCTAGCACTTTGGGAGGCCGAGGCAAGTGGATCACGAGGCCAGGAGTTTGAGACCAGCCTAGCCAAGATAGTGAAACCCTGTCTCTACTAAAAATACAAAAAAAAATTAGCCAGGCATGGTGGTGGGTGCCTGTAATCCCAGCTACTCAGGAGGCTGAGACAAAGAATTGCTTAAACCTGGGAGGTGGAGGTTGCAGTGACCAGATATCGTGCCACTGCACTCCAGCCCAGGCAAGGGCAGGTTTTTTTGAGATGGAGTCTCGCTCTGTCGTCCAGGCTGGAGTACAGTGGTACGATCTCAGCTCACTGCAGCTTCTGCCTCGCGGGTTCATGCAATTCTCCTGTCTCAGCCTCCCGAGTAGCTTGGATTACAGGCACATGCCACCAGGCCCAGCTAATTTTTGTATTTTTAGTAGAGATGGGGTTTCACCATGTTGGCCAGGCTGGTCTCGAACTCCTGACCTAAAGTGATCCACCTGCCTCAGCCTCCCAAAAGTGCTGGGATTACAGGCGTGAGTCACCGTGCCCAGCCTACAATATAGAAGTCTTTAATGTAATTACTCAAATAGGCCAGAGGCAGGAGAGGGGCAGTTATCACTTTCTTCAAGAATGCTGAGAAAGCATTTGTTAAAATTCAATATCCATTCCTAATGGATGAAATATTACAAAACAGAAATGAATGAAGGGACGAAAACAATATAAAATAGGAATGGATGGATACTTCTGTAACAATATAAAAAACATATATTTCAGCCAAATGCTAGTATCTCTTTATTTTTATTTATTTATTTTTTTTTTTTTTTTTTGAGACGGAGTCTCGCTCTGTCGCCCAGGCTTGAGTGCAGTGGCATGATCTCAGCTCACTGCAACCTCCATCTCCCAGGTTCAAGTGATTTCTCCTGCCTCAGCCTCCCAAGTAGCTGAGGTTACCGGCGCCCGCCACCATGCCCAGCTAATTTTTGTATTTTTAGTAGAGACGGGGTCTCACCAGCTAGCATCTTTTTAATGGTGACACATGGGAAGCATTTCAAGAGACGTTGGGAATAAGATAAGGATGCCTACTGTCACCACTATGACTTAAAAAATACACAAAAATCAGTAGCTCTTCTAGCTATATGTATAAATAGCAGCCAATTAGAGCATGTAATTGAAGATCCCTTTTACAAGGGTTAAAAAAAAGGGCTATCTAAGAATACACAGCAAGAAAAATATGTAGAGCGTATATGAAGAAAACTTTTAAACTACCAAAGACTATAACAGAAGACTTAAATAAATGAGTCTCTTCTTGGATAGGAGGACCTCTCAGTATTGTAAAGGTGACAGTTTTCTCTAAACTCTTAAGTTTAATTTGGTCAACATAAAAAGAGCAACATGATTTTTTTCTGGAACTTGACATGCTGATTTAAAAGTGTGAACAGTTTGGTCCCATGACTATATGACAAGAATGGCAGAAATAATGGAATACAATAAAAGCCCAGAAATAGAACTATCTAAAAATGAAAATTTACCATATAACAAAGGCATTTTGTCAAAACTGTGGTGAAAGATGGACTGTTTGGTAAATGATTCTGGGATAAATGGCTAGCTTTCTGGGGAGAAATAGTATATCCCTACCTATATGTACACATCTGTAAGTATATGCTGTGCATATATAGAGTGTCTGAAAGAATGCATATGAACTTTTTACTCGTTCCTCAGACTAAGACAATTGATCAGAAATGTAAGATTTTTTATTTATATATTCATTTTTTTAAACCATGTATAATTAGTAACCCTTTCAATGAACAAACTTGTTAACATTTTAGATTTAGTTGGCAGGCAGTTGGAGTTTGACCTTTTGAAGCATTAACTTGACTGACTTTTCTGTGTTTCTCCCCAGTGACCTGTGCATGGATTGTGCCTTGCAACTGGAGACCTGCCCATTGTGTCGTAAAGAAATAGTATCTAGAATCAGACAGATTTCTCATATTTCATGACACATGTGAAGAGGCATCGTGGACTTTTTTCTACTCAATTCCAGCCAATGTTGAAAAGAAAAAGAAAAAAAAACTCTCTAATCAGTTGTACACACATTGAAACTTACAGCCATGGCCAGATTTTACGCTAAAAATGGTAGTTTGTCAAAGACAAAATTCTCTTAGAATCTAATCCAACTTGCCAGCCCTGAGAAAATCCCTTTTAAGGCCAAGGAAAGCTGAATGCTAGCAGCCAGGCCTATGGTACTTCCATGAAAAACCATAGCAGACAATGCCCTCCCAAGTACTGAAATCACACTGGAATCCTCCATGTTGGGTTCATTTGATTGTTTAACACAGGATGTGTTGTGTCATTCTGAAGTTTTTATTTGGGGCAGAAGTCTTTATGGAGATGTAAATGACAGCGTTTCTGGGTTATGCATAACTTCTCACTGGTCAGAGACACCGGTGTGTCAAGCATGGATATTGCATTGCAAGACTTGAATCTATAAAAATTAGAATCACACAGTCAGTAGTATAAGCAAAACAGAGAACCTGAAAGAAGGTGCACAGACTGTAAGAAAAAGCCCAAGTTTGTGGTATTTCAGTGATTCCAAAGAACGTTCTAGGTTTTTTGTTTTTTTTTTTGTTTTTTGGGTTTTTTTTTTACTGCAGAAAATTGGTGGTATTTTCACATTCATAGTGTTTCTATCCAATTTCAGTACCCACATTTAATGAGGAAAAAATGTTTTACCAATGCAGGAGGAATTCTTAAATTAGCTGTAATGTTAGGTTGGAGAAAATTTGGTATTTAGGATATTTTTAAGGTACCATCAAATCAGATTTCTGTTTTTTTTGTTAAATTTTTTAAATCAGTATTGTTTTTACAAGTAATATACTTTGAAACTCTTGAACTAATAGTCTCAAAAACTCTAGAGGACAGTCTGAGAACACGTATTTCTATTGTTCTAAATAAATACATGTTTTTGAATAGTAAGTTCAATCATGAATTATTGACTATGTCTTCATCAAAAGTGTTAATCCCTCTCAGGGTCTCTGGTGAAGACCTTCAAGAGTTTGGTTTTTTCTCCCAGGAAATTGGAAGGTAGAATTGTAAATTCATAGAACTTCTTTTATAATGGTGTACCTCAGCAGCTGCCTTTCAATTTATGCCAAGTCCTTACAGAGTTTATACTTGAATAGTAAATATGTCTTCTGAGTTTTACAGTGTCTTAAACTCAATGCACATTTTTTTTTCTTCTTTTTCCACCCCTTCTTATTTGTAGTTCATTATACCTGTCCTATTACAGAGCTGATTTCCTTCCTGGCTGTACATGTTGGGGTGCTGGATTTTTTTCTGTGTCTTTAGTCTTCCATAAATCCAAAAAAAAAAATATATATATATATATATATAAAAATATATATGTAGATACATGTTCTGTTCTTTAGCTTGTGGTGAATACAGTAATTTGCATTGAAGAATAAAACATCTGTTGCCTTTTTTGACTAAGATTTCACAACTTTCATTGGTGTATACTGCTAAGGTTCCAAGACATTATACTCTCAGACTTTAAGGGCTACTTTTGGGAGTAGGAGAGAATCAAGTATTAGAATTAAGAATAAGGGCACTTACTCATCCAGCAGATTGTTATTGAGCACCTAATATGTGCTAGGCACTGTGCCTATGTGGCATACAAAATATCTGTTTGTAGAGCTTATGTCTAGTAAGTTTGTCTAATTATTGTCTTATTATGTCTTAACAGTAATTTGGAAGTGGTCCAGCTGAGACTAAAGGTAGTCTGTGCATTTAGTGGAGAGAAGGAAAAATAGATGGAATTAATAGATAATTTGCCAGGCAAAGGAATGCAGGAGCCTAACAGCTTTCTAAAAATCTACCCTTGAAGTTTGTTCCTAAGGTGGGGAGAAGACAGTATATTTGTGTTTATTGTAACAAATTTTTAGCGGAAAAGAATAGGGTCCTAGAGAGAATGAGGGGGACCTAATTTAGATGGTGGTGGGAGTGTCAGAAGAAACCTCACTGAGGAAGTAACATTAGTGAAACTTAAAGGAGGAAGTGGGACATAGCCTGGCAGAGACTGAGGACTAGCTTCTAGGACTGGGTAGCTAGGCAAACACAACATTTTAGGCAAAGGCACTAACTGAGGAAGAATGGGTCTCAGTGGGTTTGGGGATCCGATGGAAGGCCCCTGTAACTGGAAAAATAGGAAGGAAGTAGGTAGAAGAGGTAATGCTACAGTGTTGGAGAGGCCAGGGAACTGCTCATGAAGGCTATGTGAAGGATTTTCTATTTTATACTAAGTGCAGTAGAAAGCAAAGGTGTTTAAGCATGTAAGTGCCTTGATAATTCTAACAGATGGCTCTGGCTTCTATTTGGAGAATGGAATGGAGGAGTGGGGTGGGCTGGGGGTAAAGGACAAGCAAAAAAATGGAAATAGACCAGTAAAGAAATGTGTGGTCCAGCTGAAACTAAAGGTAGTCTGTACACTTAGTGGAGAGAAGGAAAAATAGATGGAATTAATAATTTGCCAGGCAAAGGAATGCAGGAGCCTAACAGCTTTCTAAAAATCTACCCTTGAACTTTGTTCCTAAGGTGGTTTACTTTTCCTGTTCTTAACTTCTAGATCATAAAACAAAAGGGCTTCAATGTTAAATTCATCTAATCATCCAGGATGGAAGCTAAGTTGTAAAGTTGGAGTCACCTCAAAGGGAAAGACAGGAACTCCGTATCAAAGAAAAAACTAGGGGTTAGCAAGCTATGTGGAAGAGTAAAATCGTACATCCATATTCTGAACTGAATGTAAGCATTTAAGAGAAATTAAAAGCTAGACTTTTACTACTGATAAATTGTTACTAGGGAGAAAAACAAAAAATTATGGTATTTTGTCAGGTGATTCATTGGGGAAATCCAGCGTTTCAGCCAAAAAAAAAAAAGCTTTTTAATGAATTGGCCCCTTTTTAAAATGACATAGAGCAGAAGAAAGTCATGGTGCCATTTGCAGAGTGCCAGGAAACTGATTCAGTCACAAAACTGACACAATTTCACTAGCAGAAAATGACTTTTGCACAAGTTTCAACCATCTTGAATGTGTATCCACAAAAACCACCTAAGATCAGCTCTTTCCAGTATTGCCCATCATTTACCTTTTGCTATTTATTCACTCAGAAGAATTCCTAGTGCCAACCCCCAATCAAAGGATTTTAAAAATGAGTATTAATGGAAAAACATTTAGTATATTCAAGTCAATTTTTAATTTTGCTACAAGTGGAAAAAGGCCATTCTGTAATCAGGAGAAAACATGTTCTGATTTCCAAGAATATGGTTTAACAACCCAGGGATTAGGGGCTATATAGCATGATGGTTGAAATAGGCCCTTTGGAGTGGGACTGGACCCAGGTCCCACTAATGCTTGGCTTCCCAGTCTGTAAAATGGAGATACTACCCACTTCATACCGGTTTTTTGTTTTTATAGGGTCTCAAATATTTCAAAAGGAGACAATGTATTTATAAATGTTTAGCACACTATCTGATAGATCCTTGAGTGAGTGGGTACTTTTTATCTTTATCCCCATTTGTTCCTAGAGTCAATAAGGGTGGTGAAATGGATTAAAAGATGGCCACAAATTACTTGACATCCCTCCCGTCAAGAAATGAGGTTTATGTCTACTCTCCTTAAATTTGGGTGGTTCTGTGTCTGCTTGATCAGTGGAACACAGTGGAAGGGATATTGTGCCAGTTTCCAGTACCAGGCCTTTAAGTGACTGCCAGCTTACATTTCAGTGTCTCTTGAAACACTTGCTCTCGGACCCAGCACCATGGTATGAGAAAACCCAAGAATCCCCTGAATCCTATACATGGAGAGGAACTGAAACCCCCCAACTCCCGGCCCCAGTTCTCTGGCCAATGTCCACAACTGAGAGCCGAGAGCCAAGAGCCAACACTAATTTGCCAGCCACGTGAGTAAACTCCTTGGAGGAAGCTCCTCTAATCCATTCCAGCTGCCCCCGCTGACACCAACTGGAATAGAGACTAGCTGGCCCCGTCCAAATTACAGATTAGTGAGCAAAATGGTTGTTGTAAGACACTAAGTTTTCAGGGGGTTTGTAACAGCAATAGATAACCAGAACAGATTAAATCAAGGTGTGTTCCTCCTCCACTCCATCAATGACTTAGGAAGGGTAGGCAAATTCATTTTGTCCAGAAATGTGTGGTATATAGAGAAAGTAGGTCATGAAGAAACTCTGAGTTTGCTGTGAGCTGTGTGACCAGGGCTTGACTAAACAACTCAGTCCAGTAATTCAGCAAACCATTTAAAATGCCTATCTTCCACTTGGTGCTAAACAGAGTAACTCATAATTGATGTCACCTGACCGGGCGTGGTGGCTCACGCCTGTAATCCCAACACTTTGGGAGGCCGAGGTGGGCAGACCACCAGAGGTCAGGAGTTCGAGACCACGCTGGCCAACATGGTGAAGCCCTGTCTCTACTAAAAATACAAAAATTAGCCGGGTGTGGTGGCACGTGCCTGTAATCCCAGCTACTTAAGAGGCTGAGGCAGGAGAATCCCTTAAACCTGGGAGGCAGAGGTTGCAGTGAGCCGAGATTGCGCCACCGCACTCCAGCCTGGGCGACAGAGCAAGACTCCGTCTCAAAAAATAAATAGGCCGAGCTCAGTGGCTCACGCCTGTAATCCCAGCACTTTGGGAGGCCAAGGCGGGTGGATCACCTGAGGTCGGGAGTTCAAGACTAGCCTGACCAACATAGAGAAACCCCGTCTCTACTAAAAACACAAAAAAATTAGACAGGCATGGTGGCGCATGACTGTAATCCCAGCTACGCGGGAGGCTGAGGCAGGAGAATCGCTTGTACCCGGTAGGCGAAGGTTGTGTTGAGCCGAGATCGCACCATTGCACTCTAGCCCGGGCAATAAGAGCGAAACTCCATCTCAATAAATAAATAAATTAATTAGTAATAATTGATGTCACCTTGGTCACAGCTGTCACACCAGACTATGTCTTTGTAACCATCTTTGTTCCAGATCCCACGGATATCTATTTTCCGTCCATTCAAAGATATCTGCTAGGCCGGGCGTGGTGGCTCACACCTGTAATCCTAGCCCTTTTGGAGGCCAAGGTAGGTGGATCACCTGAGGTCAGGAGTTCGAGACCAGCCTGGCCAACATGGTGAAACCCTGTCTCTACTAAAAATACAAAAATAGCCGGGCATGGTGGCAGGCAGTTTTAATTCTAGCTACTCGGGAGGCTGAGGCACGAGAATCGCTTGAACCTGGGAGGCGGAGGTTGTAGCCAGCCGAGATCATGCCACTGCACTCCAGCCTGGGCGACAGAGCAAGACTCCATCTCAAAAAAATAAAAAATGTCTGCTAACCCATTCTGACTGGCCACCTGACCCTCAGTTCATACCTTAAACCCCTCTAGTTCCTCTAGTCATATACCACACTTTGGCCAAAAGGTATCATGCAACTAAAGAGACACAATGCTTAGTTGTCCAATCAAGAGAAATCAGCTCAAACGAATCCTTTTTCAAAGTTTGGCAGATTTGAAGAGGCCTTTTCCTGAAAGGTATCTGATTCCTGATTGCGTGGCTCAAAATAGTTCTTCAATTCTCATCTTGTATAATTAGTCAAGAAACCAATTACTGCCGAGTAATCTTTATGATGCGAAGATTATAATGTAAATTACAAGACATCTACTTCTTGCGATGGGGCTTTCCTTCCACGAGGGGTAGGAACTGTCTTGAAATCAGACGTCAGCATCACCTGGTTCAAGGGATAAGGGACTTGCTCTCTAGCGACTTGGCAACTTACAAGCGCTCTTCAAACACGCCTTAAACTACTTATTTAATCTTCCACACTCAGGGAGGCGCAATTTATTCTCGAGTTGCGAGTGAGGAAATTCAGGCTTGTCTCTTCGATTCCTTCATCTCTACAATGGGGGCGACGTGAGACGCAGTTGCACACAACGCGTGCCCGCCGAGTCTCCGCATCCCTCCGCACTCCCTTCCGCGACTTCCTCTCCCTGTCTTGCCCCGCCCGCATCGGTAACGCGCGCCTGTGATTGGCTGCCGGCAGGCCGTGAGGCGGTGGAAAGGGTTGCGGTAGCCATGGTGACGGGAGGCGGGGCGCCGCGCCCCTCTGGCAGTCACCGAGGCCTGGACCTGCGGCGTCGGTGGCGCGCGCAGAGGGCCAGGCCGGGCTTAGAGGCCGGGCCGACGCGTGGCGGCAGCGGGTACCCAAGGCCGGGCCTGGCGCGCAGGCGCTGACCCGACCTGGCAGTGAGCGGGCCGCGGCCTTGGCTGAGAGGCCTTAACCCCGCCGGCCGCCGCGCCCTGCATGCGAGTTGGGCCGCGGGCGGGGTTGGAGCCTACTCGGAGCGACGGCGATGGACGCCTTAGAAGAAGAGAGCTTTGCGCTGTCTTTGTGAGTAGCTCCACCAGGGCGCAGGTGACTTGGGGCCAGGGGCAGCGGGCGTTCGCCCCGGGCCTGACCCTATAAAACAGGTGTCCTTAGGGGCCGGGCAGGGTGGGGGCCGCCAAGGCGCCGTCCCAGCTCCAGGCCTTCGTTTTGTAGAGTACTAAGGCCGCAGGTTTCAGGCCCCGCAGGACAGGAGTGCGAGGCGGGTGTCACCTTGATCAGCGCCTCCATCACAATCCCCAGCCGCCAACCCTCAGCTGTCAGCAAAGCCTGGAGGGGTTGAGCGCCCGAGGCCCCTCCACGCCTCCCTGGCCCCTGCCTCCCGGACTCCTGACCAAATGACCCCCCTGGCAGGTGTTTCGCCCGTGCCGGGTTCATGCTCACAAGCAGACAGGTATGGGGTGATAGCGAAGAGCCTGGAGAACAAGTTTTTATTAAAGTGGAGTCATGACATTGAACGTTCATGTCACAAACGTGCCGAGTGTGTTTTCTTCTGTTTGGACTTACTAGATCAGACAATCAGTCATTCTTAATTGTTGAAGATGGGTGATGGGAAGTTCGTTTTGCTACTCTTTTTTCTCTTGTGCATGTTTGAAAACGTCCATACTAAAAACATTTTTTTAATGCATTATTTGAAATAGCACCTAATCCAGGCATGTTTTTCAGCTCCTCCGCCTCTGATGCAGAATTTGATGCTGTGGTTGGATATTTAGAGGACATTATCATGGGTAAGCTTTTAAAATACTGTTTTTAAGGACTTGCTTGCTGCTTTTTTTTTTTTTTTTTTTTTTCAGACGGAGTCTCGCTCTGTTGCCCAGGCTGGAGTGCAGTGGTGCGATCTCGGCTCACTGCAAGCTCCGCCTCCCGAGTTCACGCCATTCTCCTGCCTCAGCCTCTCCGAGTAGCTGGGACTACAGGCGCCCGCCACCACGCCCGGCTAATTTTTTGTATTTTTAGTAGAGACGGGGTTTCACCGTGGTCTCCATCTCCTGACCTCGTGATCCGCCCGCCTCGGCCTCCCAAAGTGCTGGGATTACAAGCGTGAGCCACCGCGCCCGGTGCTTGCTTCTTCTTTAAGGACATTGAAATCAATTTGGAGAGTTAATTTTAAAAAGAGAAAACATCAAGCTGCCTGCAATTTTTAATGTAGCACAGTGTAATACTTAAGTAAAGGCTTACTGCAGTTTGTCTTAGAAACAAACAGCCCAGTACTCCTGAAAACATCTAATAAGCATAGATTCAGAGGCCTGGAAGGGACTGACTCAGGCTAATGGGGCACCAGCAGTGTGGCGTTCTTTGCAAAACTATAGGAAATAATGATCTATTCTATTTCTTATGTAGGGTAAGAGCAATTTCATTTTTAGATAGTTTTGAGTTTTAACATTTTCATGCCATAAAACACATAAAACCAGGCCAGGTGCGATGGCTAACACCTGTAATCCCAGCACTTTGGGAGGCCAAGGTGGGTGGATCACGAGGTCAGGAGATCAAGACCATCCTGGCTAACATGGTGAAACCCCGTCTCTACTAAAAATACAAAAAAATTAGCCGGGCGTGGTGGTGGGCGCCTGTAGTCCCAGCTACTCAGGAGGCTGAGGCAGGAAAATGGCGTGAACCTGGGAGGTGGAGCTTGCAGTGAGCCAAGATCGTGCCACTGCACCCCAGCCTGGGCGACAGAGTGAGACTCCGTCTGGAAAAAATAAAAATGAAAATAAACACATAAAACCATAACCACAAGCACACATGGCCATAAAGAAAACAAGGTATTAAGCTTCAGCTGGTTCTGTATTTTCCTAGGTTTTGAGTTCCTACTTATGGATGTATTTGGGCATCCATGAAACCTGCTAAGTAACAGACAAGCAGTAACACTCCCCAGAGGTTTAAGACAAGTATGTAGGAGGGGAAAACTTACATTTGAGAAAATTCTGTTGACTTTAAGTTTTATGAGAATTGAGAAAAGAACACTGTTATTTGGTGTTATTGGCTGTATGGCTTAATCCATTTAGTATGAAAATTACCAAGTTTTTATACCTTCAGGTATAAAGGTTCATGCCCTTAACTCCTGAATATAGATGTTTCATCATTAAGCTCGTTTCCCATGTGGACTTGGGGATTTCTGGGGAATACCGAAGAATCCATTCAGTTCTCTTGCCTATTATGCCCTATATGCTATGGGAAAATGAGCCTTCTGTGAGCCTACGGTATTTATCCCAAGGTCTGGGTCCTTTCTGAAACTTTCCTTTTATTTTTAGAAATAATCTATTCAGTTGTTAAAATTCCTTATTCCGTGCTGGGTACGGTGGCTCACACCTGTAACGCCAACACTTTGGGAGGCCAGCGCAGGTGGATTGCTTGAGTCTAGGAGTTCAAGACCAGCCTAGGCACCATAGGGAGAACCCTGTCTCAAAAAAAAAAAAAAAAAAAAAAGATTCCCTATTCCCTATCATTTATTAAGTGTTCAACATGAACTAATCTATTTACATGAATTTTCATCTAAATTCCACTTCCAATCCTATATGATAACTACCATAAACCATTCTTATTTTCCAGATAAATGAGAAGTTTATACGGGGTTTAGAGAAATTAAGTAACTTACCCAAGGTCACACAATTAGTAAGTAGCTGAGACGCGATTTGAACCCAGACGGGCTAGCCTCTTTCAGACCCCATAATTTTAATTACTACACTGTTTCCACAACTGCTGCTGAAGTTATATCAAAATAAGAGAGAACCAATTCATTCCTTTTCAGAAAAGTAATGTGAGGGAGTTCCCAAGCCACCCTGTGTGGATATGGTTAAAGTGGACTGAAGGATGGTGGTGATCATTGCACAACAATGTGAACATACTTAAAGCCACTGAGCTGTGTGCTTAAACATTAAAATGATTTAAAAAATTATATATCTCACCACAATTTAAAAAGAAAACAGGGCTGGGTGCGGTGGCTCACACCTGTAATCCCAGCACTTTGGGAGGCCAAGGCAGGCAGATCGCCTGAGGTCAGGAGTTCGAGATCAGCCTAGCCAACATGATGAAACCCTGTCTCTACTAAAAATACAAAATTAGCCTGGCGAGATGGCACACACCTGTAATCCCAGCTACTCAGGAGGCTAAGGCAGTAGAATCTCTTGAACCCCGGAGGTGGAGGTTGCAGTGAACCGAGATCGCACCATTGCACTCCAGCCTGGGCGACAAGAGAAACTCCAGCTCAAAAAAAAAAAAAAAAGAAAGTAAAAGAAAACAGGATTGGGCTATTTCAACATCAGGGTCCCATTTAATACCCTCTTAAAACATCAGCTTTCCTTCCAGAGACTGACCATTGAGAAAGCAGTACTGCTGACATATATCCTGCCTACTTATAAATCATAGTGATTGGTAATCTCCATTAAAAAGAATAAATTTTCCCCATTGTGGTTCAGATGACGAGTTCCAGTTATTACAGAGAAATTTCATGGACAAGTACTACCTGGAGTTTGAAGACACAGAAGAGAATAAACTCACCTACACACCTATTTTTAATGAATACGTAAGTAGATTTCTATGCCTCCTACCAGGAGGTCAGAGTTTTTTAAAAATTTAAATTTAGAATCAAAAGACATTGAAATTTGTTGCCTTTTAAAATGTGCCACCTGTACACTGCCAGGAATCCTCATTAGAATCTGGTTGAAGTTCATTTTCCTCTGCACAGCCTTTGGGGCTATTTTCCAAAAGGCTTTCAGGCAAATATTTGATTAGCTCATCAGCTTCTTATTTAAAAGAAGTTTGACCTGGGCTTGGTAGCACACCTGTAGTACCAGCTATTTGGGAGGCTGAGGTGGAAGAATCACTTGAGCTCAGGAGTTTGAGACCAGCCTGGGCAACACAGCAAGACCTCTGTCTCTAAAAAAAAAATAATAATAAAGATAATAAATAAAAGACATTTGGCTTATCAAAATCCTGCTTTTAATCACAGTACATGAGTTCTTCATACCTTGCATTTGCATGCTTTTGACAAACCTTTCTGCTTTCATATACTCTTTCTTTCTTCTATATAATCCAGTCATATATGCATGACTATTAAGTAAAAGTGAAAACTGAGACCAAGATCACTAACTATTTGGTGGAAGAACCAAGACTGGAACCCAGGAACCTCAGCTTGTCATCCTTGGGTCTCTACACTTTACCCTGAGGCCTCTTAACAGCCCCCTGGGATTTTGTCATCTAAGAATCCATTTCGGCCTCCAGGACTTTATTTTCTTAACACAGAAGCATGGCATAAACAAACCTGTCCAGAAGGAACCTGTGACTGCCTCCATGTCCATATGTTCTGTTTACACAGATGCCCTCTACCCAGGAGGCAAAGCCCCCACTTACTGCATCCTGCACTGGGTTGTGGATGTGGGCACCGTGCTACTCACGGTCTCCACCTGTGTCAGAGCATCCACCCTGTTACAGCATCATTATCAGCTAATGCTTCTCTTCCACACGAGGCTGAGTACTTCTCCAGGACAGGAGCTGTGTTTTGGTCCTCTTTGGTATCCTTGGCACTCAGTGTAGATTGTGGCACACAGACCTCAGGAAATGTTTAGGAAGGGTTGGGCAGGCTTTCTGAAAAAGAAGTCTTGTTTTCCCAAAGTGTGGTCTCACCAAAATCCTTTCCACTGTTGCAGATTTGTTTGGTAGAAAAATATATTGAAGAACAGCTGCTGCAGCGGATTCCTGGGTTCAACATGGCAGCTTTCACCACAACATTACAGTGAGTTGAGCTTGACGGATTTTTATGTTTTGTTTTGTTTCCTCACTTTCTTCCTTCCCTAGGCTGACCAAAAGACCCTCCTTGTTTTGTTTTCCTGTGCATGCCCTTAGTGGTTAGGTCCTATGTAGGAAGCCCTCAAACCTTTTAATGAAATCTTGAAAAGACCAGGCATTGGCTCACGCTTGTGTTCTCTATGCTTTGGGAGGCCAAGGGAGGAGGATCACTTGAGCCCAGGAGTTCAAGACCAGCCTGGGCAACATAGTGAGGCCCCGACTCTACAAAAAATAAATTAGTGAGGTGTGGTGTTGCATACCTGTGGGCCTAGCTACTCAGGCTGAGGCTGGAGAATCCCTCGAGCCCAGGAGTTCAAGGCTACAATGAGCTATAATTGCACCCCTGCACTCCTGCCTGGGTGACAGAGCAAGACCCAGTCTCTAAAAAAAAAAAACAAAAAAAAAAATGCGGGGGTGGGGCTGGGGTGGTGGAAAGAAAAATGAAAGCAGTCTTGAGGACTGTCTCATCATTCATTCACGAAACAGCCATCTGTTCCATTTGCAGGCACCATAAGGATGAAGTGGCTGGTGACATATTCGACATGCTGCTCACCTTCACAGATTTTCTGGCTTTTAAAGAAATGTTTTTGGACTACAGAGCAGTAAGTTACTACTGCCTATTTATTTAGCCACTTTGAGCCACTTAGAAAGTTCCAGGTAGAAATACCACACATGAACCTCCTGCGCTTCCCCCATCATTCTCCCTTCAAACTGGCTAGTATCAGTCTAGCAGCCGATGAGGCATCAGAAGAGTGAGCTGCTATTCTACTGTGGCTGGGACCTTCTCATGTTTTCATGAAACAAGCCCCAGGTACCATCTTAGAGTTCCTAATCAGAAGGACAAAACCCAAAAAGCAGGTCTCAGGTCTCGTTCTGCCTTGCCTCTCTTTTATTTTTTTTTGAGACAGAGTTTTGCTCTTGCCACCCAGGCTGGAGTGCAGTGGCACAATCTTGGCTCACGGGAACCTCTGCCTTCCAGGTTCAAGTGATACTCCTGCCTCAGTCTCCTGAGTAGCTGGTACTACAGGCACCTACCACCACACCCAACTAATTTTTGTATTTTTAGTAGAGACGGGGTTTCACCATGTTGGCCAGGCTGGTCTCAAACTCCTGAAGCATGGTCCGCCTCGGCCTCCCAAAGTGTTGGGATTACAGGCGTGAGCCACCACACCTGGCCCTGCCTTGCTTTTCTTATAATGCAAGCTCTTTATAAGAAAAATAGGAGACTGGGCATGGTAACTCACACCTATAATCCCAGCACTTTGGGAGGCTAAGGCAGGCAGATGGCTTGAGCTCAGGAGTTTGAGACCAGCCAAGGCAACATGGCAAAACCCTGTCTCTATGAAAAATACAAAAATTAGCTTGGTGTGCTGGTGTGCATCTGTAGTCTCAGTCAGCTACTTTGGGGGCTGGGTGGGAGGACTGCTTCAGCCCAGAAGGTTGAGACTGCTGTGAGCTGTGATTGCACCGCTACAGTCCAGCCTGGGTGACAGAGCCAGACCCTGTGTCAAAAAAAAAAAGAAAAAAGAAATGGATATGGTGGTGCATGCCTGTCGTCCTAGCTACTTGGAAGGCTGAGGCAGGAGAACCACTTGAGCCTAGGAGTTTGGGGCTGTATTACACAGCAGTGGTACCTGTGAGTGGCCACAGCACTCCAGCCTGGGCAACATAGCAAGACCCCTATCTCAAAAAAAAAAAAAAAGAAAGAAAAATGTTTTCCAGTGAAAGGAGGTACCTTTTAAGAGTCCATTTTAAGGGCCAGGGCCAGGCTAGACACAGTGGCTCATACTTACAATTCCAGTGCTTTGGGAGGCAAAGGCAGGAGAATCACTCGAGCCCAGAGTTCAAGACCAGCCTAAGTGACATACCAAGACCCTGTCTCTACAAAAATAAAAATAAAAAAGTTAGCCAGCTGTAGTGGTGCACACCTGTAGTCATAGCTACTCAGGAGGCTGAGGCAGGAGGACGACTTGAGCCCAGGAATTCCAGGCAGCAGTTAGCTATGATCAAGCCACTGTACTCCAGCCTGGGTGACAGAGCAAGACCCTACCTCTTTAAAAATAATATTAAAAAAAATTAAGACTAGGGCAGGCCAGTATTGAGCAGAAATGCAGAATAACCAATAACCTGTGTTCCCTTCCTATGTACCCTGGAGGTCCACATTCCCACCTTCAGCTCTGCCTTCCCCATGTCAGCGGCAAGATTCCAAGCCAGGGCTCTTTCTAGTCCTTCCTTTTGGTTGTTTTCTCATATAGGAAAAAGAAGGCCGAGGACTGGACTTAAGCAGTGGCTTAGTGGTGACTTCGTTGTGCAAATAATCTTCTCTGCCAGCTTCCCAGAACAATCTGCGGCACTAGGTCCTACCTCCAGCCAATGAATGGGATCATTCTGGATGTCACCAGCCCAATAGACTCAGCTCATGATGACAGAACACATCTTGGAAAGACTGACTCTGTTATGTAACTCTTCATTTATGTTAAGTATTGATAGGTCAAAACCAAAATGACCTAACCCTCCTGGACCTATTTATCCTGAAACACCTTCTTGTATTCATTAACCATAGTACTCCTCCCCACCTCAAGTAGACATCTCTCTCAGGAGCTTCTGAGTCAGATGCCTCTGGAGCGAGCCCTGTGTCAGGCACTCCACCTGGGGGGCCCTTCCCCAGCATACCTGCTGGTGTGTAAGTGTGGACTAACCCGCCACCACCACCCTCTGTTCCAGCAGGCTTTGCATGAATCTTTGTGCACTTGCACCTCTTTTTCACATGGGCCACAGTTTCAGTACTTCAGCCTCAGTGGGGTTCCTGATGTTTATCTAGGGTGTTACTCAAGCCCAGTTTGAGATTTTGGAATCTCCTGTGATCACATCTTGTCTCAGCTGTAGGAATCAACAGAAAGAGACGTCCTCTACATAAAAGACGTCCATGTGAAAAGCTACTCCTAGTCTTAACATTTGCAGTCCTTGTGTCACTGTCTTCTGGTCCTGATGTAGTCCCACTGTTTCTAGAAGTCTCTTTTAAGCATTATTTTTGAAAAAAAAAATATTTTTATAGATGAATACTCAGGCTAACCTAGTGGATGTGATCTTGGAACTTCCATGATTATCCACTTAAAGATCAAAGTATTATATGCTGTGTGCTTTTTAGGTGTTAGTACTCGTGAAGGCAAAAATGCTTTCTACATTGGCATTCATTCCTATTTTACTGGGCACCTATGAATGTATGCTGTGTGCTAGAAATAGACTAAAACATATTCTTATAGCATGTTAGTGTGTTTGCATGTTTGCTGAAAATCCTTTGTGTATAAACCAGTTTGTAAGGTTCTCTGGTAGGGACTCTGCAGTTTCTTCCTGTCAAAATCTCTCCTACCAAGATGGTGTTCCACTGTCCAGCCCAGCATGAGTAGAAGGTAGGGCACAGCTTTACTGGCTGTTTGTATGCTTTAGTTTAGTGCAATGTGTGGTAGATTACTTATCAGAAAACATATATGTCATCTCTAGAATGAAGAAAAAGCATAGTAGTTCAATTCCCAGTGTGTCCCTTTGATTTTTTTTAATAGTAAAAAGAATCTGTACTTACTTTTCACTTGGCCATTCTGGTTTTAAAGGACAAGCTATAAGCTCTGTGTTTTTCTGTACTGATGTGTCACTTATTAAATACTTTTGTACCATGAGTAAAATTTGAGGTGTTTTGCGAGAACCACCATTCTCAATGAGTCGTACTCTTACTTTAAGGTAGCCACTGCCATCAGGTTATTATTGCTTTGGTCTTTTTTTTTTTTTTTTTTTTTTTTTAAGGCTAGTCAAGTGAAGCAATGGAAGTAGAGAAGGAACAAAGAAATCTGCCACTAGTTGTGATCTATTAGTTGTAAACACCACTGCACTCGCACCAGCCTGCTTTGGCCCTTTAAAACCACTCTCAGAGCCAGCTTTTCAAAATGCCACCTCTCCTGGGCTTGCTTTCCCTTGCTTTGTCTATAAATGGGACTGTCCACCACAGCCCAGGCATGCTGGGAGCACTTGCTAAGACCTGTGGACCAGCCTGCCTGCTTGAGAAAAGGCCAGTGGACAAGTCCAGAGATTAAATGATGAAAAAACGATGATAAAGGCAAATTGGTTTTTCACCCTTTTTTTGGGGGGGATGGAGTTTGGTTTTTGTTGCCCAGGCTGGAGTGCAATGGCATGATCTCAGCACACTGCAACCTCCACCTCCCAAGTTCCAGTGATTCTGCTGCCTCAGCCTCCCAAGCAGCCGGGATTATAGGTGTCCACCACCATGCCCAGCTAATTTTTGTATTTTTAGTAGAGACGGTTTCACCATGTTGGTCAGGCTGGTCTTGAACTCCTGACCTCAGGTGATCACCCACCTCCCAAAGTGCTGGGATCACAGGTGTGAGCCACCATGACTGGCTGTTTTTTCACCCTTTCTGCTCAGAAAAAAGGAGGCAAGTCTTTTGTCACTTAGTATAAGTAGACGTTCTGATTTCTTTTAAAATAAACTAGCAGCCTGTCTCTCCATCCACAGACACTTAGACTGAGATGTCAGGTGCCACCTTTGATGGGGCTCTCATCTGGCCTGGGGTGAGGAAGCCCCAGTCCTCTTGCTTAGGACTCCTCCCCAATGGGAAGCAATAGTCATGCAAACTGCTGAGCCTTAGCATTGACTGAGTGCCTTTAATGTCCCCCCTGAAACAGGCTTTTTGATTCATGTTGGAAACATAAGAGGGGTGAGCTCTCTAACTTGCCTGGGATTTTGTTTTGCATTTAAGTGCATTGCCCTTCCTTAAAACCAAACTCTTATAACTTACTCCTGGAAGGACTAATTTATTATTCAAACTCTGAGACTTTAGATGCTATTAACATTTATACCAGGGCCAGGTGTGGTGGTTCATGCCTATAATCTCAGCACTTTGGGAGGCTGAGGTGGGAGGATCACTTGAAGCTGGGAGTTTAAGACCAGCCTGGGCAATATAGCGAGACCCAGTGTCTACAAAAAATTTAAAAGTCAGCCGGGTGCGGTGGCTCACGCCTGTAATCCCAGTAATTTGGGAGGCTGAAGCAGGTGGATCACGAGGTCAGGAGATTGAGACCATCCTGGCTAACAGGGTGAAACCCCATTTCTATTAAAAATACAAAAAATTAGCCGGGCGTGGTGGCACGCACCTGTAGTCTCAGCTACTCGGAAGGCTGAGGCAGGAGAATCGCTTGAATCTGGGAGGCAGAGGTTGCAGTGAGCCGAGATCACACCACTGCACTCCAGCCTGGGTGACAAAGCAAGACTCCGTCTTAAAAAAAAAAAAAAAAAAAAATTAGCTGGGCATGGTGGCCGGCACTTGTAGTCCAAGCTACTGAGGAGGCTGAGGTGGGAGGATTGCTTGAGCCTGGGCAGTCAAGGCTGCAGTGAGCTGTGGTTGTGGCACTGTACTCCAACCTGGGCAACAGCAAGACCCTGTCTCTTAAAAAAAAAAAAAATTGGCCGGGTGCGATGGTTCACACCTGTAATCCCAGCACTTTGGGAGGCTGAGGCAGGTGGATCACGAGGTCAGGAGATCAAGACCATTCCTGGCTAACATGGTGAAACCCCATCTCTACTGAAAATACAAAAAATCAGCTGGGCATGGTGGCGCTCACCTGTAGTCTCAGCTACTCGGGAGGCTGAGGTAGGAGAATTGCTTGAACCCAGAAGGCAGAGGTTGCAGTGAGCCGAGATGGTGCCACTGCACTCCAGCCTGGGTGACAGAGTGAGACTCCATCTCCAAAAAAAAAAAAAAAAAAAATTATACCAGGACAACAGCACAAACTGGGCTTGTCCCAGGCGGACTGGGACATAGGTACTGGATTTAATCCCCCATCCCTTAGTAACAGTGTAGCTTATCTGCACTTTGACAAGCCAAGGCAGGTGGATCACCTGAGGTCAGGAGTTAAGAGACCAGCCTGGCCAACATAGTGAAACCCTGTTGTTTAAACCCTGGGTGTAATCCCAGCTACTTGGGAGGCTGAGGTGGGAGAATCACTTGAACCCGGGAGGCGGAGGTTGCAGTGAGCCAAGATTGCGCCATTGCACTCCAGCCTGGGTGCTAGAGCAAGACTCCGTCACCAAAAAAATAAAATAAAATAAATGAAAAGGGTACAGAGGGTACCTAGAAATGCTTTTACCTTATTGTTTAGAGAACATTGCTCTGTGGTGTTGGAAAAATAAGCTCAGGAATACTCAGCTGCAGAATTTCCTCTGCTGTCTCTACCAGCTCTGAGCAGGCAGCATGGCCAGCCGCCTTGATTATATGACCTCCAAGCTCCACAGACTTTCAAGGTAGATGATATTGTTGAAATCTCTCATTCAGTAAGCTCATCTAACCTGCCCAAAGCAAGGGTGACTAAGTTATTGTCAAACTGAGTCACCTGTGAGAATAAAAGTCCGTGCTATTCTACTTATGCCAGCACAAACAGCATAAACCAGGACTGTTCCAGACCCAGCAAGCAGGAAGTATAGGCAGCCTTCCTCTGGTCAAAGGGTCGGCAGGTGTTGCTGAACGACTCCAGAACGTGAACTGCCCTATAGCAGGCATCTTCTACAGTCAAGCTGAGGTCTCCTGGAGGTTACAAGCACCTGCAAAAGTGATTCGCCAACGTCTTGTCCAAATAATTTCTCTCATATTTATTTTTATTAAAAAAAATAAAATAAAACAGTCACCACCAACCACATGACAACTCGCCAGGCAAGGCCTTGCATCCCTCCCTCCTTCGCGTCCCGTGTGCCTAGTCAGCAAGGTCGGGGAGGCAGTCGGCACTGATGTTAGCTTCGCCCAAAGGAAGTATTACAGAGAGAGGCTTGGGAAAGGGAAGGAAACCTGGACAGGCTTTTCAGCATTGAGAAATCACTTAAAACTGATTTGCTTTCAGTAACTGGTATGTCTGAAATGCAGGGAGGGAAGACCATGCTGTCAACAATCATAACCCACTTTTTACAGGTTGGCTCCAGGGAGAGGTTGGTCGAAACGGTGTTTAAAAAAAGGAGAGTGGTTTCACGAGCTTGCTCAGCTCTCCTGGAACAAAGACTAAGGTGCTACATGTTGCTTGTTAGGCTTATACTACGGCGGGTCTGGGGCTGCAGGTGTGGAGTCCTTGTTAGTGCATTTAGTGCTGGTGAGAAGGGTGGGCCCCAGTCTTGGACGCTGAAGTCCTCTAAAGACAAGGCAGAGACACAGCCTCAGATCCCCCGTCACCTTCCACTGAATAAGGAGGATGGAGAGGAGGTCTCAGCGGTTGGCCTCCTGCAAGCCGAGGTGCCTGCCAGCCTGGGCCTGCTTCCTTAGCGCTGTGAGAGCTTGTGTCTGATGGGCAGAGAGGAGCAAATGCAGTCCCTGTCGGGCTGACTCCGCGCAGGGCTCCCCAGCTTCGGGCTTGCAGGGCGACCCTGCTCTGTGACCCAGCGGCGGCTTCAGCCCCAGAGGGGGCCGTGGCACAGGTGGTTTAGGCATAGCCGCCAGCCATCTGACTGGTGGCTGCATTGCTGCCTACTCCTCGCCAGGCCTGGTAGCTGAAGAAGGCACTCACTCCATAGGCGATCATCACCAAACACGCAAAGAACTGAAAGAGAGGTGAGAAGGGCTTAAGGACCGAGAGGGTGACAGTGACATAAGTTCCAACCAGATCTCAGGCCAGGCAGGAGGGGTTGTAGCAGCCGCACCATCTCACATTTAGCCCGGTGCATTTCACAGCTGTTTATGGTGGAGATGATGAGCACCAGGGTCCTGGGATGCCAACATTACCTTCTAAGCACGGGAAACAGCTAAGAACCACAGGCGGGGCCTGTCAGATTGTGATAAGGGCAATGAAGGAGAAGATAAGAGTGACACAGGGGACACCTAGCAAGGATTTAGTTCTAAAAAGACAACATTCAAAGGCCACCCTAGGAATTTCCTAGAACCAGTTCATGCCTCTATACTAACACCTGCAGCCACATTCAGAAGCTCCCCATCTCTGTCCCCCTCACTGAATTTGCTAATTTCAAAACTGCCCTCATCAGGAAGAGTAAGGAACCAAATGCATGCCGATCGAGGCCCTGCCCTCCCCTGGGCTTGGCTGTGGCTCCAGGCCCAGCGTCCAACCTCTCTGAGTGGGAGCCTCCTGTCTGTCAAAAGGGACTCGTAGTCCCTTCCTCTCCCCTCACTGTGGGTGCTGCAGGATCCTGGGAGGAGATGGTGTGCATGGCCTGGTGGTGTGAAGGGTGACAGGCATGGAAGGGACTGCAGCCATTTCACTGGCCACCTGACGTGGGCCCGGAGTTTGGGTTTCATGGGAGAGCCTATGAATCTCCCAGAATGGTTTAAACCAAAAGGTTTTTGCACGTGCACTTGTCAGTGGAAGAGCATGTTTTTCACATTCTCCAAGGGGGCACGTGACCCTAAGTCAGTGTGGCACAGCTGATTTACAACAAGGTTCAATAGTTAACCCAGGCCGGGCATGGTGGCTTACACCTGTAATCCCAGCACTTTAACAGGCTGAGGTGAGTGGATCACCTGAGGACAGGAGTTCAAAAGACCAGCCTGGCCAACATGGTGAAACTCCATCTCTACTAAAAATACAAAAATTAGCCAGGTGTAGACTCCCATCTCCAAAAAAAAAATACAAAATACAAAAAAATTAGCTGGTGTGGCAGCACACACCTGTAGTCCCAGCTACTTGGGAGGCTGAGTCAGGAGAATCACTTAAACCCAAGAGGCAGAGGTTGCAGTGAGCCCAGATCGCGTCACTGCACTCCAGCCTGGGCAACAGAGCAAGACTCCATCTCAAAAAAAAAAAAAATAGTTAACCCAAAACTTCCATTGCCCACCACACACCACTCCCCACTGTTAATTATGGAAACTTGGAGGCAGCCCAGCTCCCCTCTAAGACCTACTGAGTGTTCAGGTGACAACTCCTCAGGAGGTGGCAGGTGCCTGGCCTCAGACCAAGCGAGCAGTGCGAGTCCTGGGGCCGAGACCCTGCAGACCACCGAGGGAGCCTGGGAAGCAGACTCACCGAGGCAGCTGCACGCTGGTTATACGGCCGGGTGCCCCTCAGGGATGTCAGGTCAACCGCCGCAGAGCAGGCGATGAAGGCGGTGATGTAGAGAACAGTGGCGCTGATGTTAAAGATCATTAACTGCAGGACATGGGGGTAGGGAGTGGGGAGAGAAAAGGCTTAAGACACAAAGAGAGGCTGGGCACGGTGGTTTACACCTGTAATCCCAGCACTTTGGGGGGCTGAAGTGGAAAGATTGCTTGAGCCCAGGAGTTAGAGACCAGCCTGGGGAACATAGGTAGGCCCCATCTCTACAAAAATAAAAAAGTTAGCCAGGCATGGTGGCCATGCCTGTGATCTCAGCTACTTGGGAGGCTGAGATGGGAGGATCACCTGGCGCCAGGAGGTTGAGGCTGCAGTGAGCCATGATCACACCACTGCACTCCAGCCTGGGTGACAGAGTGAGATCCTGTATCAAAAAAAAAGACACACAAGGAGACCAACGGTTGGGGCCTCTTGGTTCCCACTGGCATACTCCTTGAGTAGCCATTGGATGGGGATGCAAACACCTGGGTCTTTCCCACCGACAGCGCCTCAAGAGGCCACAGTTGCCAGGGGGTCAGCCCATGAGGCCCTGGTCCCCAGGAAGCCTGCTGAGCAGGGAGCATGAACACATCTGAGGCTGGGGGAGGGGAATGACAGGAGGGCCTCAGTGATGGGGTAGGGGCAGTGCCAGACCCATTCCTCACAGAAAGAGGCCAATCCATGACCCATCTCTTTATACCAGCTAAAGAAACACAGGCCACTCCTCCAAGTGCAGCCCAGTGCCAAGCCCAGGCCATCCCTGGTACCACTGCAAGGTTTGGCTCTGTGGCCAGTCCTGGGCTGGGCCTCATATCCCTCTCTGCCTTCAGGGGGAAGAATCTTAGTCTCCCTTTCGGCTACATCCTAAGCTCAAGGCTCTAAGCAAATGCCAGGGTCAGGACCAGGAGGACCAGATATTTCAAGCTGGATACGGAACCAGACTGGCAGGAAGGGGCCCTCTGCTGACAACCAGGCCCCAGTCCCTCATCCCAAACGCTTGACCCCAGGAGCCCATTCACAGTCTTCAAACGCATAGTCCTCAAACATTCATTCAGTTTGTCCAATATACTTTTAAAAAATTACCAACCTTATAAAATTAAATTTCATGAAAACCTGAAGACTTCATGTAAAAATTTCTTATTAAAAAATTCTTGCCTTCCTTCCTTCCTTCCTTCCTTCCTCCCTCCCTCCCTTCCCTTTCCCTCTGTGGCCCGGGCTGCAATCTCCTCGTCTCGCTGCTGCCCCGCACCGCGGACTGCCTGGGACTACCGGCGCGCGCCACCGCTGCCTCTTTTTTCTCCCTTGGCTGCCGGCGCGCGTTCGCCATCTTGGCCACGCTGGTCGCCAGCTCCTGACCCCTAACGCTCTGCCCGCCTCGGCCTCCCAAGGTGCTGGGACTGCAGACGGAGTCTCGCTCACCCGGTGCTCGGTGTTGCCCGGGCTGGAGTGCAGTGGCGGGGTCTGGGCTCGCGGCAGCCTCCACCTCCCAGCCGCCTGCCTTGGCCTACCAGGATGCTGGGATTGCAGCCCCTGCCCGGCCGCCGCCCCGTCTGGGAGGTAGGGAGCATCTCTGCCTGGCCGCCCCTCTACCCGGCCTCCCCATCTGGGAAGTGAGGAGCGCCT